>NC_092144.1:7642443-7813266 GCF_043159975.1 Macaca nemestrina
CTACAGTGAGCCAAGATCGCACCACCACACTCCAGCCTTGGCAACAGAGCGAGACTCAGTCTCAAAAAACAACAATTAAAAAAAAAAAAAACCAAAAAACAAAACAAAACAAAAAACAAAAAAACTGAAACCCAAACCAAAAACAAAACAGAGACATTATCTTGAAAAAAAAAAAAAATTTCCCCATTAACTGTGAGGGCCACCTGGAGAGTGGTATTATCTGTCTTCTGTCTCCAGCTCCCCACGCATCACTGGGCACCTGTTTTTATTTACTTACTTACTTTATTTAGAGACAAGCATTTTAGTCAAGTTACTTGGTCAAGCAATGTAACCTCTCTCGGCCTCAGGTGATTGTTCTTTCTCTATAAAGTGGGAATCAATTTTAACCTAATAAGGGTCTTATTACCTCAAGCCACTCTCTTTAAAGGCATCCACCAGCTGGGCATGGTGGTACGTGCCTGTAATACTTAGGAGGCTGAAGTGGGAGAATCACTTGCACCCAGGAGGTGGAGGTTGCAGTGAGCTGAGATCATACCACTGCACTCCAGCCTGGGTGACAGAGTAAGACCCTGTCTCCAAAAAAAAAAAAAAAAAAAAGGCATCCAACTCATCCCTAATCTCTTCCAATCATACCAGCATTGGTGACAGTGATCCTCATCTGAAAATTGTTTTTCAAATTTTTTTCAAATTAAATTTTTTTTCCTTGTCAGCAGAAAGTCACATCTGAATGTCTTGCTTCATTACTTGCTGCTTCTCTTGTCTGCAATGCTACTAGGCACTGAGCACGTGGGACTGACTCCTTTACTGCTTGTCCCCAGCACCCAGCCTGGTGCTGGGCGCGTAGACAGTGCTCAATAAGTGTTTGTTGAATGAATAACAAATGGTCCCACATAGATGTTCCATGAGGCGTCAGTGACATCAACATCATCTTTTTTTTTTTTTTTTTTTTTTTTTTGGAGATGAGTTCTTACTCTGTTGCCCAGCCTAGAGTGCAGTGGTGCAATCATAGCTCACTGCACCCTTGAACTCCTGAGATCGAGCAATCCTCCCACCCCAGTCTCCTGAGTAACTGGGATTCCAGATGCAGGCCACCTTGCCTGGCTATTTAAAAAAAACATTTTTTTTTTGTAGAGATGGGGGTCTTACTGTGTTGTCCAGGCTGATTTCAAACTCCTGGGCTCAAGTGATCCTTTTTCCTTGGCCTCCCAAAGTGTTGGGATTATAGGCATGAGCCACCACACCCAGCCAGTCACCATCATCTTTGATAGCTGCAACATGTCGGCTTGCTCACTGCCATCACCCTGGGGCCCAGCGTGTGCCTGGAACACAAGGGATACTTAGAAAACAGATGTGGAAAGGGTGAGTGGAGCTCAGCACATTCAAAGAGGGACTCAGGACCCTATGGGACCCTCTCCCCAAGGCCTGCCACCCTCTCTTTCCCATGCAACCCCTCCTCCAGCCCCAGGCAGCAGGGCCAGGATCAGGGACTCTTCCCAGCTGTCCGGCCCCCGCACATTCTGCATGGGCAGGACAAGCACAAGGACAAAAGCCAAGGTCATGTGCTTGGTAATACCAGTAGTCTGAATCCCTCTGGAGAACCACAGCCCCTGCCCAGGCCACTGCTACAGCTGTCCCCTGGAAGACAGAGGCCTCTGGTTAGCTCGGGGTGGGGATCCCCTCAGAACTGACTTTCCAGAGGCCAGCAGAGTCAGCTACATCAGGGACTTAGGGTTCGGGTTAGAATTAACCAAATTGTCGAACATCAGGCCAAGAGCTTACAAGACATCCTGGAAAAACCCTTCTTTCCTCCTCCTCCTCTCCTTCCCCCCCACCTCCTCCTCCTCCTCCGGTTGCTGGGCAACCACTATGCATCTGGACCAAAGCAAGAGGCAGCTGGTTTAAAGACACACACAGACTGAAAGTGAAGGGAGGCAAAAAGATATTCTTTGAAAATGAAAACCGAAAGAGATCAGGGGTAGCTATACTTGTATCAGATAAAATAGTTTTTAAGTCAAAACTAACACGAGAGGAAGAAGGTCATTATAAAATGAAAAAGGGGTCAGTTCATCAAGAGATAAAACAATTATATATATATGCACCCAACATCAGAGGACCTAAATATATAAAGGAAATATATATGAAGGAAATATGAATAGATCTGAACTGCAATACAGGAATAGTACTGCACTTTCAACAACAACAACAAAAAAACACCAGCCTGGGCAACATAGCAAGACCCCATCTCCACAAAATTAAAAAAAAAATATTTGTGGGGTGTGGTGGTGCATATCTGTAGTCTCAGCTACTTGAAAGGCTGAGGCAGGAGGATTGCTGGAGCCCAGGAGTTCAAGGCTACAGTGAGCCATAACAACATCACTGTACTCCAGCCTGGGTGACAGACTGAGACTCTGTCAAAAAAAAAAAAAAAAAAAAAGCAATGAACAGATCCAGGCAGAAAATCAGTAAGGAAACATTGGATTTGAAATACATTGTAGATCAAATGGAACTAATGACTTATGTAGAACATTCCATTTGACAGCAGTGGAACACATTCTCCTCAAGTGCACAGGGGACATACTCCAGGATAGACCATGTTAGACCACAAAGCAAGCCTAAACAAATGTTAAGATTGCCAGGTGCGGTGGCTCACGCCTGTAATCTCAGCACTTTGGGAGGCCGAGGCAGGCAGATCACGAGGTCAGGAGATCAAGACCATCCTGGCTAACACGGTGAAACCCCATCTCTACTAAAAATACAAAAGATTAGCCGGGCGTGGTGGTGGGCGCCTGTAGTCCCAGCTACTCGGGAGGCTGAGGCAGGAGAATGGTGTGAACCCAGGAGGCGGAGCTTGCAGTGAGCCCAGTTCGTGCCACTTCACTCCAGCCTGGGTGACAGAGTGAGACTCCGTCTCAAAAAAAAAAAAAAAAAAAAGTAAAATTGCAATTATATCAATCTTTCTTTTCTGACCACAGTGATACGAAACTAGAAATCACTAATAGGAGGAATTCTGGAAAATTCACACGTGAGAAAATTAAACAATACTCTCCTACACAACCAATGGGTCAAAGAAGAAATTAAAAGGGAAATTTAAAAATATCTCGAGGCCAGGTGCAGTGGCTCATGCCTGTAATCCCAGCACTTTGGTGGCTGAGGCAAGAGGATCACCAGAGGCCAGGAGTTCAAGACCAGCCTGGGCAACATAGTGAGACCCCCGCCATCTGTACAAATAATAAAAATAATTAGCCAGGCATGGTGATGCTCACCTGTAGTCCCAGTTATTTGGGAGGCTAAGGTGGGAGGAACACTTGAGTTGGAAGCTGCAGTGAGCTATGATTATGCTACTGCACTCAGCCTGGGTGATAGAGGGAGATCTGTCTCTAAAAACGAAACAAAATAAAACAGAAACAACAACAAAAAACATGAGACAAACTGAAATGGACATACAATATACCTAAACCAATGAATGCAGCAAAAGTGGTTCTAAGAGGGAAGTTTATAGCAATAAATAAATGCCTACATAAAAAAGAAGAAAGATCTTTCAAATAACCAAATTCTCTTAAAAAAAGAGGTAACTGGAGGCTGGGCATGGTGGCTCAAGCCTGCAATCCCAACACTTTGGGAGGCCAAGGCAGGCAGGTCACTTGAGGTCAGGAGTTTGAGACCAGCCTGGGCAACACAGTGAAACATGGTCTCTACTAAAAATACAAAAATTAGCCAGGCATGGTGGTGGGCCCCTGTAGTCCCAGCTACTTGGGAGGCTGAGGCAGGAGAATCGCTTGAACTCAGAAGGTGGAGGTTGCAGTGAGCCAAGATCATGCCACTGCACTCCAGCCTGGGCAACAGAGGAAGACTCTGTCTTTAAAAAAAAAAAAAAAAAAAAGGGAGGCAGCTGGGCACAACAGGAGTCCAGGCCTGGCAGATGGGGCTCTTACAAGACTCGTGACCATGCAGGGCAGTGGGGGCTCATCAGAAGCCAAGAGTCTCATCAGGGACCTGGAGGCACCAGAGTTCAGGAGAGCTGCAGGCAGCTGGGGTCTGATATGCAAAAGTGACTACAGGAGGACCGCCACTTCTGCCAGTTCTCCCATTGCCCCTGTGCCTTTGTCAATGACCTCCCAGGCATCTGCTCTATGGCGCTTCCCCACTGGGGGACTGTTCTTTTCTTCACAGTATTTAAGAAATAAAAATTAGATTTTCCTGGCCAACAAAAAAAGTAAATAACTTGGCTTCTCTGACTCTCAGTCTCCTCCTCTGTACAGTTGGGCCAATGGTGAGCACCCAGGAACATCCTACATCCCACTAGAGGTGCCTGCCACTGGGTGGGGCAGAGATGGTGGTGGCTGGTGCAGGCTTCCCAGAACATCTCATCGCCCCTGCCCACCACCTGGCCACTGCAACCGACTGGGCTTGTCTAGAAAGACACCTGCCTTCCCGCCCAACCCTGCAGGCTCTGGGATATTAGTCTCTGAATTTATCTGAGCTACAGGATGGAGACCACCCTCAACTGCTCCCATCATCAGAGATGCAGAACAGAAGTCGGTGTTGGGGGGCACTTGTTCCCCCAGCTGTGCTGATTTCACACTGGTGGAGAAGAGGACCCCTGCTGATAATGAATTTTATTTTTATTTTTTTTATGAGATGGAGTTTAGCTCTTGTCGCCCAGGCTGGAGTACAATGGCAAGATCTCGGCTCACAGCAACTTCCACCTCCCGGGTTCAAGTGATTCTGCTGCCTCGGCCTCCCAAAGTGCTGGGATTACAGGTGTGAGCCACTGCCCCCAGCCGATAGCGGATTACTCTTAATGCCCTCCAGCAGCTGCAGGAATGGAAGAGGCTAGTCCTGCCCCGAATGTGAAGGTCTGGCCTTCATTCACAGCAATTGTGGTCCTCAGAACTCCGGGTTTTAACTCGGGGCCTCGACTCCCGGATCATCCCGTCTCTTGCTCCAACCCCTGGGTCCCGGGTCCCCAGAGCGCCCACCCCAGTGCACCTTGCATGCTGGCCCATGGAGGGCCCCCTTGCTGGGAACCCCTTCTCCCCGTGAAGGCTGCCGGCGGGACAAACGGTGAGGGGTGAGGCAGGGAGGGAGACTCACACGTAGGGGCCCTCCCCCAAGCCTGGGTAACACCGTCTTGGCCGCTGCCCGCGGGCTGGTCAGGTAGGGGGCAGTGGGCCGTAGCGGAGAGCCTGGGCCGGGCCCGCCACGCCGCTTCCCCACGCTCGCAGCCACGCGGAGCCGCGTCCTGGTCCAGCCTCACCCACCCAGAGCAAAAGAGGCGGAGGAACTGGAGCAGCGCCCGGGCCCGGGGGCTGCCTCCGGCCGCAGCAACAGGACGGGTGAGAGCACCTTCCCCCGGCGCGTCGTAGCTCCTCTGGTGGGGCGGGGCTGACCGTGCAGGCCCCGCCCCAGTCTAAGCCCCTCCTACAAAGCCCGGCTCCTTGCCATAAGCGCTATATGTCAGGCTCCGCCCACTGTTTTAAATCCCACTCACTCTGCCCTGCCCCTCATTCTGAGCTATATAGTAAGCCCCGCCCATAGCCATAAACCACGCCCACCCAGCCCTGCCCCTGGGCTCTAGGTGTCATTTATCTATCTAGTCACGTCCCCGGCTAGAAGCCACACCACCAGACCCGGCCCCAGCTCTAAGCCCCACCCACCCGGCCATGTGGTTTGGGACAGGGAAGTAGGCTAGGGGCCGCCGCCTCTGGGCTCCCAGTGGAAGGGGAGAAATGAGACAGCAGTTCAGGGTGTGATAAATACCCACAGAGGTCAGATGTAGCTATGGATGCAGGCGATAAAAAGTTTGAAGCAATCAGCTCTGCGGCCTCTGCAGCGCTCCTTTCGCCCTCCCTAATCTTCACCTCGTGTCTCCCCTAGTCCCTGTGTCCTGGGTGGGTCTTGCTGACCCAGGGAAAGAGGACATGCCTTCTCAGTGAATTTTGCTTTGCTTCCTGAGGGCATGGCTACCCGGGGCTCCTGGTTTTTCTTCCAAAAACAAAACATTTCTTCCATTTTTATTTTTTATTTTTTATTTTTTTTTTGTTTTTTTTTTTTTTTGAGACAGAGTTTCACTCTTGTTGCCCAGGCTGGAATGCAGTGGTGCAATCTCTGCTCACTGCAACCTCCGCCTCCCGGGTTCAAGCGATTCTCCTGCCTCAGCCTCCTGAGTAGCTGGAATTACAGGTGCCTGCCACCACGCTTGGGTAATTTTTGTAATTTTAGAAGAGATGGGATTTTGCCATGTTGGCCAGGCTGGTCTCAAACTCCTCACCTCAGGGGATCCGCCTGCTTTGGCCTCCCAAACTGCTGAGATTACAGGTGTGAGCCACTGTGCCCGGTCACCGTTTTTTTCATTTTTTGAGACAGGGTCTTGCTCTGTTGCCCAGGCTGGAGTGGAGTGGCATGATCACGGCTCACTGCAGCCTCAACCTCCTGGGCTGAAGCAATCCCCCCACCTCAGCCTACCCAGTAGCTGGGACTACAGGTATGCACTACCACGTCGGGTTAATTTTTAAAAAATTTTTTATAATGACGCAGGTCTCTCTCTGTTGCCGGGGCTGGTCTTGAGCTCCTGGGCTCAAGCGATCCTCTGGCCTTGGCCTCCCAAAGTGTTGGGATTACAGACCTGAGCCACCATGCCTGGCCTAGAGAGTTCATTTCTTGTTGGGTTTGTTCATCGGTGGGAAGTGCACCCTTGTGCCGTGCTGACTATATTCATAGAGTTATGTAACCATCACTCGCATCTAATTTCAGAACTTTTGTTCTGAAACTCATACCCTCTCGAAGTCACTCCTTCATTCTCCCCTTCCCCCATCCTATGGCCACCGATAATTTACTTTCTGTTTCTATGGATTTCCCTGTGGTCACAACCAGAGGATTTCTGTGACGTGCTAAGTTACCTAACTCTGGTGTGGAAGGAGAGGGAAAGTCAGGGACCCACCAGGGAACAGGTAGCTTGAGGGTGGGGGAAGCATGAAGGTAAGGGCTTGCTTTGGGGGCTCAAGGCAGTCTGAGCCTTGTTTGCAGGCAGCCAGCGTCCACCAGGTGTGTGCAGGTGAGGGAAACAGGGGAAAAAGGGCCCTTTCTGGAGACAGTAGGGGTGCTGGCTGGCAAGCCTGGGATGGGGAGTGGGGAGGCAAGGGGGCCTGTGAGTCGAGGTCGGAGCTTACTGTAGAGGAGGGAGAATTCCAGAGGCTGAGAGTGCAGGTGTGGAGGAGGAGGAAGGGAGGAGGGCAGGCAGGGGCTGGCTGGGTGGGGCTCTGTCTATAAAGAGTGAAGCTCAGCGTCTTGGTCCTGCAGATGGAAGAGCTTGGCATACAGCCTGGCGGGCATCAGCTCCCTTGACCCAGTGGATATCGGTGAGTCTTTTCCTTGAACATGACTCAGATGACCAGCTTGTCCCTCCAGCACAACTTGTTCCCATTTTATGCAACCTCCTTCCCTTGCCATATGCCTGGCGCTTAAGACGGGGGTGTTCCCAGTACCCACTCCCTTCCTCTTCCTCAGTCCTCTCCACTTCTCTCCAGGACCCCAGGTGGCCCGGTTATTTGTCCAGGTGCCCAGGGAGGAGGACCCGCCTGCAGCATGAACCTGTGGCTCCTGGCTTGCCTGGTGGCCGGCTTCCTGGGAGCCTGGGCCCCCACTCTCCACACCCAAGGTACTGTGTTTGGCAATGCCTACCCCCAAGTGCTCATCTCCCCGTGCCCCCACCCCAGCCCTTTTGTCCCTTATCTCTTCCAGAGGTCTCCCCAACCCCATCTCCACCGAATTCTCCTGCTCCTGACATGCAGGAACTCCTGGCGTTTGGGTAGCTCCTGGGATGGGGTTGGGGAGATGGAGTGTTCCCAGTTCCTTCTTCGAGAGCCCCATGGAGTCCTTCGCAAGACTCCTAAAGACATGAGGGAGCACATGGTGGCTTCCAGCTGTGGGCGAAGCCAGTTACTGCCAGCGATATATTGTAGAACCCTAATCCTGCCAAGCCAGGGGTGGGGCTGGAAATCAGCGCCCTGGAGACTGACAGGAGTGGATTCCCATCCTGGTCCCTCCATGCAGTCCAGCTGAGAGTTAGTTGCTCCTAAACCGTTTTTTTTTGTTTGTTTGTTTGTTTTGGTTTTTTTTTTTGAGACAGAGTCTCACTCTGTCGCCCTGGCTGGAGAGCAGTGGTGCGATCTTGGCTCACTGCAACTTCTGTCTCCTGGGTTCAAGCAATTCTTCTGCCTCAGTCTCCCAAGTAGCTGGGACTACAGGCACATGCTACCATGCCCGGCTAATTTTTGTATTTTTAGTAGAGATGGGGTTTCACTATGTTGGCCAGAGTAGTCTCGATCTCCTGATCTCAGGTGATCCACCCGCCTGAGCCTCCCAAAGTGCTAGAATTACAGGCATGAGCCACTGCGCCCGGCTTCCTAAACTTTGTCTCCCTTTCCTCAGCTGCAAAGTGGGAATCTAAACTTCACACTGCATGGCTCTGACTTGAGGGTCCAGTGAGCTCATGCCTGCACAAGACTAGGCCTCGTGTCTGGCGGCAGCAATAATAACTGTTCCTGTTATTAATAGGGAACGCTCCTTCTTCCCCCACTCCCTACCACAGAGCAGGCACTTGGGGATTTCAGTTGCCAAAGGACAGTTCCTGAGCCTGGGGTGTCCCCACGGGAGCCCGGACATTGGATCCTACATCCTCTGAGTTTCAGCAGCTGGCCAAAGCAGGGCCCCTGGCTGCGTGGCAGACCCAGGGCTCCACCCTCCTGTCCTGTCTGCCCCCACCTGCCCCACCTGGCCCTCGGCTGGGTCTGATGGGTCCAAGTCCTTAGCCTTTGCCCAGGAAGGGGGTTGGGCTGTGGTCTGATTGTTTTGCTATCAGAGCCGGGCCCAGCCTGGCCCTTTGATCCTGGCCCCCAGCCTTGGGAACTACCTGCCTGGCACTGCAGCCCGAGGTTCCAACGGAACGCGCTGCCCCTTGCCCTCAGAGGCCGAGGTTGGGAGATACCTGGAGGGCTTGAGTCCTCCCTCTCCCTGCTCCTGCTGGGCTGGGCTCTGTAGGGACTCAGACTTGACCTCTGGAGGTTAGTTCTGGCAGGGGTGGGATTGCAGAGAACTCCAAAGGCCATTTGGACAGAGAATTGTGCCCCAGCTTCCACCACCATCTCATCAGCTCATCCTCGGCTCATTCATTCCACCTGCTCATCCCCCCAGAACTTTCTGGCAGCATCACCTCCTCCTCTGGGCACCCCCCACAGTGCCTGTGCTTCCTCCTCTCTGTAGAGATCAATCTCCCTGGAGCTCCACGAAGACAACACTAGGTCTAATTCATCTGTGGGTTTCATTTCTGCTTGTCTAGACAACTGGCATTTACTGAGAGCTCCATACTTTGTATTAACACTTTTTGTTTGTTTGTTTGGTTGGTTGGTGTTTTGTTTTGTTTTATTGAGACGGAGTTTTGCTATTGTCACCCAGGCTGAAGTGCAATGGCACGAAGTCGGCTCACTGCAATCTCCACCTCCTGGGTCCAAGCGATTCTCCTGCCTCAGCCTCTGGAGTAGCTGGGATTAAAAGCCCCCACCATCAGCAGGGCACAGTGGCTCATGCCTGTAATCCCAGCACTTTGAGAGGCCAAGGCGAGTGGATCACCAGGTCAAGAGATCAAGACCATCCTGGTCAACATGGTGAAACTCCATCTCTACTAAAAATACAAAAATTAGCTGGTCGTAGTGGCGGGCACCCGTAATCCCAGCTACTCAGGAGGCTGAGGCAGGAGAATCGCTTGAACTCAGGAGATGGAGGTTGCAGTGAGCTGAGATTGTGCCACTGCACTCCAGCCTGGGCGACAGAGTGAGACTCCGGAAAAAAAAAAAAAAAAAAAAAGGCGCCCGCCACCATGCCCAGCTAATTTTTGTATTTTTTAGTAGAGACGGGGTTTCACCATGTTGGCTGGGCTCGTCTCGAACCACTGACCTCAGGTGATCCACCCGCCTTGGCCTCCCAAAGTGCTAAGATTACAGGCGTGAGCCACTGTGCCTGGCCAATTTTTGTATTTTTAGTAGAGACGGGGTTTCACCATGTTTTCCAGGTTGGTCTCGAACTTCTGACCTCAAGCAATCTGCCCACCTCGGCCTCCCAGTGTGCTGGGTTTACAGGCATAAGCCACCATGCTGAGGCTCCAATCAGCTCATTTTTAGGAGGGTAGAATTTGGCTGGGGAGGGGTGGTGTTGGCCCCTCCTCAGGGTGCACCTGCACTCTGAGTCACCCTTTTCCCCAGGGCAGGAGTAGAGGTGGCCTTGGTCCGTTCATTTGCTGGTTCCACACCCTTCCCAGCCGGGACCCAAGGGTCCTCTCCAACTTCTGGCTGTCCCAATATCCAGGGGTAAGGGGTGAGCCAGGTGGCTTTCTTTTCCTAAGGCTGTTCCTCAGCCTCTGGCGGGCCTGGAAGGGTTGTGGTATGAGCAGACAGGTATGCAGACAGGTGCCCTTGTCTGTGGCTGGCCCCGCCAAGCTCACAGGCAAGGCTGCGAGTGTCTGGGTGGCTGTGTGGTTGCAGGTGTCTTTGAGGACTGCTGCCTGGCCTACCACTACCCCATTGGGTGGGCTGTGCTCCGGCACGCCTGGACTTATCGGATCCAGGAGGTGAGCGGGAGCTGCAATCTGCCTGCTGCAATGTGAGTGGGGCCATGGGGGCTGGCAGGGTGAGGTGCACACACAGCCTTGCTCTCAGCCTATACCCTAATCTGGGCACCCCGCTCTGCTCACCACAGATTCTACCTCCCCAAGAGACACAGGAAAGTGTGTGGGAACCCCAAGAACAAGGAGGTGCAGAGAGCCATGAAGCTCCTGGATGCTCGCAATAAGATTTTTGCAAAGTTCCGCCACAACACGCAGACCTTCCCAGGTGAGCGAGACCCCCACTGGGCATCTAGGGAGCCCGCCCTCCCTGCCTGCAAGCCCATGTGTGGCTCAGACCCCGAGGGAGGGAATTGGAGACCAGAATACTGACACCTGCCTGAACCCCACACAAAGCCAGTTGCTGGTGAGTGGGGCACCAAGTGAATGACCAACTTATTGAGTCATTGTTCAGTTTTTGTTTTTGGAGATGGGGTCTTGCTCTGTTGCCCAGGCTGGAGTGCAGTAGCATGACCATAGCTCACTGCAGCCTCGAACTCATGGGCTCAAGCAATCCTCTCACTTCAGCCTCCCAAAGTAGGTGGGATTACAGGTGTGTGCCACCAGTCCAGCTCTTTTATTATTATTATTTTGAGACAGAGTCTTACTGTGTCACCCAGGTTGGAGTGCAGTGGTGCCATCACAGCTCACTGCAGCCTTGACCTCCCAGGCTCAAGCAATCCTCCTACCTCAGCCTCCTGAGTAGCCAGGAGTACAGGCATGCTCCACTAATCCAGCTCATTATTATTATTTTAGTTTTTATTTTTATTTTTTGAGATGGAGTCTTGCTCTGTCATCCAAGCTGGAGTGCAGTGGCACAATCTCGGCTCACTACAACCTCTGCCTCCCGAATTCAAGTAATTCTCCTGCCTTAGCCTCCTGAGTAGCAGGAGCGCAGGCTCATGCCACCACGCCTGGCTAATTTTTGTATTTTTAGTAGAGACGGGATTTCACCATGTTGGCCAGGCTGGTCTTGAACTGCTGACCTCAGATGATCTGCCCGCCTTGGCCTCCCAGAGTACTAGGATTATAGGCATGAACCATCATGCCCGGCTGCAGCTCATTGTTATTGTTGTTGTTGTTGTTGTTATTATTATTTTGAGACAGGGTTTTACTCTTGTCACCCAGGCTGGAGTGCAGTGGCACAATCACAGCTCACTGCAGCCTTGTGTTCCTGGGCTCAAGCAATCCTCCCACCTCAGCCTCCCAAGTAACTGGGATGACAGGCATACACCACCATGCCTGGGTAATTTTTTGTTTTCATTTTGCAGAGACAGGTTGTGCCATGTTGCCCAAGCTGGACTGGAACCCCTGGACTCAAGCAATCCACCTGCCTTGGCCTCCCAAAGTGCTGGGACTATAGGCATGAGCCACTGCACCCAGCCAGTCCAGCTCTTTTAATCAGGACACTTCCCATTGGTGCAGATGGAAAGCTCAAGCACATGGGAGACTCACTGGCTTAAATAACCAGTCAACAGCTTCAGGCTTAGCTGGATCCAGGAGCTCAAAGGATGATGGCAGAGCTCTTGCTTATTTCTCTCTCCATTTCTCCAGCAGGCTCTCATGCTGCAAAGAAGTTGAGTTCTGCAAACTCCAAACTACCATCGTCTAAGTTTAGCAATCCCACCAGCAGCAGCAAGAGGAATGCCTCCCTCCTGACATCAGCTAATTCAGGTAAGGACTCTTGGTCATGTGACCGTCTCCTATCCATCACCTTTGCTGAGGGCTGAGGGCTCATGATTGGCTCACGCTGGGACAGGAGATTCACCTCCAGGACCAAGGAGGGGTGGTTGTGTGGTCAGCGCTGCACGTTCACAGGGGAGGGTCCTCGGTGGCTGTCCACTGCCGTGACCCAACCCAAAGACACTAAAGTGCGAAAGTGAAGCCCCAGGGGAGTGGCCCAAGAGCTCCAGGGCCCCCCACACCCAACAATTCTTCAGCAGGAACCAGGTGGGTGTGCTGTAATTCTATTGAATTCTGACATTGTCTCTCTATATATAATATATATATAAATTTATATATAAACTATAAATATAGAATAAATTACATATTATATATTATATATTATATATATTATGGACATGATATATGAGATATATATGATATATAATTAATATATAACATAATACATATTTACATATTATATAAATATACAATTAATATATTTAATTATAATTAATATTATATATAAAATATAATTATATTACATAAATCATATATAAAATATGATACATAATATAATAAATATGTATTATATATGTAAATATATAATGTATAACAATATATAATATATAAATATATAATATATAAAAATATATATACAAAAACATATATTTTATGACAGGGTCTCACTCTGTTGCTGAGGCTGGAGTGCAGTGGTGCCATCTCGGCTCACTGCAACCTCCGCCTCCAGGGTTCAGGCGATTCTCGTGCCTCACCCACCCAAGTAGCTGGGATTACCGGCCGTGCATCACCATGCCTGGCTAATTTTCATATATTTAGTAGAGATGGGGTTTCGTCATGTTGCTTAGGCTGGTCTCGAATTTCTGGCTTCAAGCAATTCTCCCACCTCGGCCTCCCAAAGTGCTGGGACTGCAGGCATGAGCCACTGCGTCCAGCTGACATTGTCTATCTGGAGGTAGTGACACAACCCACAGGTTAAGGACTCAGTCCCCCAAGACTGCCCCCATTTCAGATGCTGATTGCAAGTAGCAAGTTGTCACCTGTATTTCTGACTGATTGGCTGTAAGTCAGGGCTTGCACCTCTGGTTGGATCATTTGCTAGAATAGCTCACAGGCTCAGGGAAACGCTCTACTTACGTTTACCATTTTATTGTAAAAGATTACAAAGGGGCTGAGCATGGTGGTTCACGCCTGTAATCCTAGCACTCTGAAAGGCTGAGGCAGAAGGATCAATTGAGCTGAGGAGTTCGAGACCAGCCTGGGAAACATAGCAGGACCCTGTCTCAATAAAAAAAAAAATTTTTTTTAATTAGCTAGTTGTGATGGTATGCACCTGTAGCTCCAGCTGCTTAGGAGGCTGAGGTGAGAGGATTACTTGAGCCTAGGAGGTAGAGGTTGCAGTGAGCTATGATCATACCACTGGAACTTCAGCCTGGGAGACAAAATGAGAGCCCATCTCAAAAAAAAAAAAAAAAAGAGCTGGGTGCAGTGGCTCAAGCCTGTAATCCCAGCACTTTGGGAGGCTGAGACAGGCGGATCACGAGGTCAGGAGATTGAGACCATCCTGGCTAACACAGTGAAACCCCGTCTCTACTAAAAATACTAAAAACTAGCCAGGCGAGGTGGCGGGCGCCTGTAGTCCCAGCTACTCGGGAGGCCGAGGCAGGAGAATGGCGTAAACCCGGGAGGCGGAGCTTGCAGCGAGCGGAGATCCGGCCACTGCACTCCAGCCTGGGCGACAGAGCAAGACTCCGTCTCAAAAAAAAAAAAAAAAAGATAGATATTACAAAAGATAGGGATGAATAAGCCAGATGGAAGAGATGCTTAGGTAGGCAAAGACTGGAAGAACTCAAGTGCAGGGGCTTCTGTCCCCATGGAGTTGGGGTACACCACCCATCCCACACACGTGGATGTGGTCACAAGACCCTGAACCCCATAGTTCAGGCTTTTTTTTTTTTTTTTAGAGATGAGGTCTCATTCTCTCTGCCAGGCTGAAGTGCAGTGGCACAGTCATAGCTCACTGCCTCATTGAGTAGCTTGGACCACATAGCTCACTGTCTCAGCCTCCCGAGTAGCTGGGACTACAGGCCAGTACCCTCAGCTTACCAGAGATCTTTTTTTTTTTTTTTTTTTTTTGAGATGGAATCTCACTCTGTTGCCCAGGCTGGAGTGCAGTGGCATGATCTTGGCTCACCACAACCTCCGCCTACTGGGTTCAAGCGATTCTTCTACCTCAGCCTCCCAAGTAGCTGGGACTACAGGTGCGTGCCACCACACCTGGCTAATTTTTTGTATTTTTAGTAGAGACCAGGTTTTACCATGTTAGCCACAATGGTCTCAATCTCCTGACCTCAGGTGATCCACCCACCTCAGCTGCCCAAAGTGCTGGGATTATAGGCGTGAGCCACTGCGCCTGGCCTTCACCAGGGATTTTTTTTTTTTGTATTTTTAGTAGAGACGGCATTTCACTATGTTGGCCAGGCTGGTCTCAAACTCCTGACCTTGTGATCCGCCTGCCTCGGCCTCCCAAAGTTCTGGGATGACAGGCGTGAGCCACTGTGCCCGGCCAACCAGAGGTTTCTTTAGAGGTTTCATCACATAGGAGTGAAGGATGATTAACTCCATTTCCAACCTTCTTCCCCTTCCTGGAGAATGGGACTGAAAGCTCCTAGTTTCTAATCAACAGCTTGGTCTTGCTGGTGACCAGCCCCCACCCAGAAGCCCACCAAGAGTCACCTCATTAGAATAAAAGATGTCCCCATTACCCAGGAAACTCCAAGGGATCCAGAGCTCTGTGTCAGAAACAGAATTCAAAGACCAAACATTAGCACAAAAGGCCAGGCGCGGTGGCTCACGCCTGTAATCCCAGCACTTTGGGAAGCTGAGGCAGGCAGATCACGAGGTCAAGAGATCAAGACCATCCTGGCTAACATGGTGAAACCCCGTCTCTACTAAAAATACAAAAATTGACTGGGCATGGTGGCGGGCACCTGTAGTTGCAGCTACCTGGGAGGCTGAGGCAGAAGAATCACTTGAACCTGGGAGGCGGAGGTTGCAGTGAGCCGAGATTGCACCACTGTACTCCAGCCTGGCAACAGAGCGAGACTCTGTCTAAAAAAAAAAATCAGCACAAAAGATTCTAGCACTCCTATTACTCAGAAACTCATAAGGGTTTTAGGAGCTGTGTGCTAGGGACTGGAGGTAGAGACCAATGCATATCGTTGCTATTATTTCACAGCCATCAATTTCACTTCGGCCTAATTGCTTCTGCAGGACTGTGAGCCGACTCATTTCTGGGATCCATCGGCACAGGAGGGGCCAGATCTTTCTCCGCTAAAACCATTGCCCTACAGACCCAGCTGTCCCCACGCCTCTGTTTTTCGGGTCAAGTCTTAATCCCTGCACCTAGGTTGGTCCTCCCTCTCCACCCCCACCACCTCCTGTCCCTCTGGCAACTGGAAAGAGAGAATTGACCTGATTTTAAGCCTTTTGCCACTCCAGAGACCGGCGTCAACCCTGGGCAGCCAGTGTCTCTTGTAGAGAAGACTTAGGATACCTCTCTCACTTGCTGTTTCTTGCCACCCACCCTGAGCCATCCCAGTGTGTCCCTCTGGGTCCCTGCAAAACTCTAGTCAGTTCAAGGATGCCCCTCCCAGGTTATGCTTTTCTATAACTTTTAAATAAACCTCGGGGAGTGATGGAGTCATTCCTGCCTGTTATGTTTCATGATGAGGTGCAAGTTGCTGCTGCCCCCCCCTGGGGTGAAGCCAATGCGATCTTTGCCACCCCAAGCTCTCCTAACAGACAGCTCTCGAGGGGCCAAGAAGTAGCTGCTGGCTGCAAATTGCACTTCCCAGCTGGTGACCTTGAAACAATTGGTCACTCTCTGGTACCTCTCAGCTTGTCTGTAGAATAAGGGTCACTGCGCTCGCTCTGCTTAGATTCCAGGGCTGTGGTGAGTCCAGCTGATGGACACAGAAGCCCTCTGCAAGCTCTTATGGGCTGCCTGGAGGCCACTGGTAAGTCAGGTGGGCCAGGAGTGGACCAAGGACAGAGCTCTGGTGCCAGGCGCTAGTGACAATTCTGCAGGTGGAGGCCTGAGTCACCACCCGATGATGCTGTCTTCGGTCCTTGGCAACCTGAGTTTCCATCACAACAGAGAATGATCTGGATGAAAACCAACACACATTGGCTGGGCACAGTGGCTCACATCTGTCATCCCAGGACTTTGGGAGGCTGAGGTGAGTGGATCACCTGAGGTCAGGAGTTCAAGGCCAGCCTGGCCAATATGGTGAAACCCCATCTCTACTAAAAATGCAAAAATTAACCAGGCGTGGTGGCGGGCGCCTGTAATCCCAGCTACTCGGGAGGCTGAGGCAGGAGAAATGTTTGAATCCGGGAGGCAGAGCTTGCAGTGAGCCGAGATCACACCACTGCCCTCCAGGGTGACAGAGCGAGAGTCTGTTTCAAAAAAAAAAAGGAAAACCAAGCACATCATCTCTTAGGGGACACCCTGGTGGTTTGGGGTCAGGGACTGGGATGAAGTTGCAGAAGAAATGCAGTCACGTTCAGTGTTCAGGCTCCACCGCACACTATGTGGGTGATCCAGACAGGTTCCACAAGCTCTCTCAGCCTCAATTTTGCCCCCCTGGGAAATGGGGGTGATAATACTGCCTGCCTCATAGCGCTTTATTGGGGACCAAATACACTGTGATGTGTAACATGTACAGCACACAGTATATGCTGTGTATTTATTAACACAATGAATATCCTGGCCATTGGAGTTCCCCCGGAACCAGGAAGGGTAGTGTGGGGGCTGATGGCCCGGGAACATGCCCACCTTTTTTTTTGAGACAGAGTCTCCCTGTGTCACCCAGGCTGGAGTGCAATAGCACAATCTCCGCTCACTGCAACCTCCACTTCCCAGGTTCAAGCGATTCTCCTGCCTCAGTCTCCTGAGTAACTGGTATGACAGGCATGCACCACCAACCCTGGCTAATTTTTGTATTTTTAGTAGAGATGGAGTTTCACCAAGTTGGCCAGGCTGGTCTTGAACTCCTGACCTCAAGTGATCCACCCGCCTCGGCCTCTCAAAGCACTGGGGTTTTAGGCATGAGCCACTGCACCTGGCTGCCCAACTTCCTCCCCTTCCCTCGTCTTTTTTCTTTTCTTTAGTGGAGTCTTGCTCTGTTGTGTAGGCTGGAGTGCAGTGGCATGATCTTGGCTCACTGCAACCTCCACCTCCCGGGTTCAAGTGATTCACCTGCTTCAGTCTCCCAAGTAGCTGGGATTACAGGCGCCCACCACCACGTGTGGCCTTTTTTTTTTTTTTTTTTTTCCAGTAGAGGCAGGGTTTCACCATGTTGGCCAGGCTGGTCTCAAACTCCTGACCTCAGGTGATCTGCCCACCTCGGCCTCCCAAAGTGCTGGGATTACAGGTGTGAGCTACCGCACCCCATCAGGTCACCCAACTTTCAACCTGGCCTGACCTTGGCCAAGGTGTTTAACTTCTCCAAGCCTCAGTTTTCCCTGTAGAACGGGGATGGTAATAGCATCTATCCCGTGAGGTTGTAGTGGCAACCAAAGTAGTCAATCATCCTAAAATACTTAGACACTCACGCCTGCAATTCCAGCACTTTGGGAGGCCAAGGCAGTAAGATCACTTGAGCCCAGGAGCTCAAGACAAGCCTGGGCAATATAGGGACACCCCTATCTCTGTTTTTTTTGTTTTTCTTTTTGAGACGGAGTCTTGCTCTGTCGCCCAGGCTGGAGCACAGGCACGATCTCGGCTCACTGCAAGCTCCGCCTCCTGGTTCACACCATTCTCCTGCCTCAGGCTCCCGAGTAGCTGGGACTACAGGTGCCCGCCACCACGCCCAATTAATTTTTTGTATTTTTAGTAGAGACAGGGTTTCACCATGTTAGCCAGGATGGTCTCGATCTCCTGACCTCGTGATCTGCCTGCCTCGGCCTCCCAAAGTGCTGGGATTACAGGCGTGAACCACCGCGCCTGGCTGGGACACCCCCATCTCTAAGAAAAGTAAATTTTAGGCCAGGTGTGGTGGCTCACACCTGTAATCCCAGCACTTTGGGAGGCTGAAGCAGGAGGATCATGTGAGCTCAGGAGTTTGAGACAAGCCTGGACAACATGGTGAAACCCCGTCTCTACTAAAAATACACAAATTAGCCAGGTATCGTGGCACACACCAGTAGTCCCAGCTACTTGGGAGGCTGAGGCACAAGAATCATTTGAACTCGGGAGGTGGAGGTTGCAGTGAGCCAGGACTGTGCCACTGTAGTCCGGCCTGGGTGACAGGGTGAGACTCTGTCTCAAAAAGAAAGAGAAAGAAAAAGAAATTTTAAAAAATTAGCTGGGTGTAGTGGCGTGCACCTTTGCTCCCAGCTACTTGGGAGAGGCTGAGGTGGGAGGATTGCTTGAGCCTAGGAAGCGGTGACCACAGTGAGCCATGATCGCGCCACTGCACTCCAACCTAGGCAACAGAGCAAGACCCTGTCTCAGAAAAAATAAAAAAAAAAATTGGAATGGTGTTTGGTATGCAGTACCTGATCAGGAAGCATGAGTCGTTATTACCAGTCTGGGGAGCCCACAAGGCCTTCTACTTCCCCAGGCATGAGATCTGCCTCGCCCAGCCCGAGGGCAGGATCTGCTTACTTCAAGAACTTGCCAACGGGCAGGCAGACTTAACCCAAAATAACTTTATTATCGTCTCCACTTTGATATAAAAGCATTCTCCAAATGGAGGGCAAATGCGGCAAGTCACGTGGGGTCTGGGCCCCCTGCACACCCTTCTGCTCCGAGGGATAAGCCCTGTGCCCACCCCAGTTGCCCACTGCCATGTCCTGCCAACCCCCCCACCAAACCAGGGCAAGCCAAAGTGCAGTACAGAAGTGAAAGCCTGAGATTGACCAGACACGGTCACCACAGGGCCTCTTCCTGACCTTGGCTGTGGGGCGGGGGGTGCACATTGCAGCTTCTTCTTGTCTCCAGGAAAGACTGAGTAACTGGGGGTCCCCCGGGGCTGGCACAGAGGTCTGGGCAGAGGCCGGGCTCGCCTGAGGTTGACGTGTAGCATTTCACTCTTCCTGAGTTTCGGGGTTCCACCTGATCAGCTGTCACTGCTGGGGATCAGTCCTTCCCAGTTCCAGAAGCTCCCTTCTCTGGACAGCTGAGGCCCATTGAGGCTCCTCCAACTAAAGCAACTGCAGCTGCACCTTCAGCCGCAAGGCCTGGCCCCGTGGCCCTGGCTGCCCCTCTGGCTGGACACCCCAGGGTCCTGCCACGTTGCTCACCACCTCCAGCTGGTAGGTTCCAGGCCTCGGCCGCCTCCGCCCCAGCTGCAGGGAGCTGAAGCCACGGAGGTGACGCATGCGGAAGAAACCTTGCTCATTTCCGCGGGCAATGACGTAGCGGACCCGGCCCTCCAGACCCTCCAGGGCCGGCCGGAGCTCCACGATGCGCTTGGCCCGGCCCAGGTGTGAGAGGTTCAGACCCAAGGTCAGCAGGGCCTCGGAGTCAAGGGTGGCCAGGCTCACCTGGGAAGAAAGGCCAGGTGTGTGGTCAGAGCCCACAATAATCCAGATGTGGAGTGGGTAGGGGGTCCTGGGATTGTGGCCAAAGAGGAGATTTTGGCCAGTCTCTAAAGTGAAGGAAAGAGCCATAAAAAGGAATGAAATCATGTCATTTGCAGCAATGTGGATGCAGCTGGAGGTCATTATCCTAAGCTAATTAATGGAGAAACAGAAGACCAAATATGGCGTGTTCTCAGTTATAAGTGGGAGCTAAAAATTACTTACCCGTAGACACAAAGATGGGAAGAACAGACAATAGGACTACTAGAGCAGGGAGAGAGGGAGGGAGACAAGGGTTGAAAAATGACCTATTGGGAGGCCAGGCGCGGTGGCTCACGCCTGTAATCCCAGCATTTTGGGAGGCCGAGGCAGGTGGACCACAAGGTGAGGAGTTCAAGACCAGCCTGACCAATACGATGAAGTCCTGTCTCTGCTAAAAATACAAAAATTAGCTGGGCATAGTGGTGGGCGCCTATAGTCCCAGCTACTTGGGAGGCTGAGGCAGGAGAATCGTTTGAACCCGGGAGGTGGAGGTTGCAATGAGCTGAGATCACGCTACTGCACTCCAGCCTGGGGGACAGAGCAAGACTGTCTCAAAATAATAAATAAATAAATAAATAAATAAATAAATAAATAAATAAATAAATGGAAAACTACCTATTGGGAACTATGTTCACTGCTTGGATGAGGGATCAGCAGAAGCCCAAACCTCCTCATCATCCAATATACCCATCTATTAATAACAAACCTGTACCCTCTGAATCTAAAACGAAAAACAGGCTGGACACAGGGGCTCACGCCTATAATTCCAGCACTTTGGGAGGCTGTGGCAGGAGCTGAGGCCAGGATTTCTTTGTTTCTTTCTTTTCTTTTCTTTTTTTTTTTTTGAAATGGAATCCCGTTCTGTTGCCCAGGCTGGAGTGCAGTGACATAATCTCAGCTCACTACAACCTCTGCCTCCCAGGTTCAAGTGATTCTCCTGCCTCAGCCTCCCAAGTAGCTGGGATCACAGGTGCCTGCCATCGCGACTGGCTAATTTTTGTATTTTTAGTAGAGACGGGGTTTCGCCATGTTGGCCAGGCTGGTCTCAAACTCCTGGCCTCAAGTGATCCCCTCACCTCGGCCTCCCAAAGTGTTGGAATTACAGGCATGAGCCACCATGCCCGGCCAAGGCCAGGATTTCAAGGACAGAAGGCAACATAGTGAGACCTCATCCACCCACAAAAAGTGAAAATAGTGCTGGTGTGCGTCTGTAGTCCCAGCTACTTGGGAGGCTGAGGCGGGAGGTCCCAGGAGTTCGAAGCGGCAGTGAGCTGTGATCACACCTCTGCACTCCAGCCTGGGTAACAGACTGAGACCCTGTCTCAAAAATATATACATGTGTTTATTAGGCACCCACTGAATTCCTGGCAATCTTTGAGGCACTGGAGGTTCAGCAATGAGCAGATAAAACTCCTTCCCCTCAGGGAGTTTACCTTCTAGTAAAGCAAAGCAGATAGTAAACAAATACATGGAAAACGTAAAAGTGACAAGATGTGCTATGAAAAAACATGAAGTTGGCTGAAGGCCAAGGTGGAGAGATCGCTTGAGCCCAGGAGTTTGAGACCAGCCTGAGTAACATGGTGAAACCCCGTCTCTATTAAAAATACAAAAAATTAGCCAGGTGTGGTGTTGCATGCCTGTAGTGCCAGCTACTGGGGAGGCTGACATGGGAGGATCCCTTGAGCTCAGGAGTTCAAGCTGCAGTGAGCTATGATTGCACTGCTGCATTCTAGCCTGGGTGACACAGTGAGACCAGGCTCCCCGAAAAAAAAGAAATTGATTTTAAAAATCAATAAATAGGCTGGGCGCGGCGGCTTATGCCTGTAATCCCAGCACTTTGGGAGGCTGAGGTGGGCGGATCACGAGGTCACGAGATTGAGACCATCCTGGCTAACATGGTGAAACCCCGTCTCTACTAAAAATACACACAAAAAAATTAGCCAGGCAAAGTGGTGGGTGCCTGTAGTCCCAGCTACTCAGGAGGATGAGGCAGGAGAATGGCATGAACCTGGGAGGCGGAGCTTGCAGTGAGAGGAGATCACACCACTGCACTCCAGCCTGGGCGAGAGAGCAAGACTCCGTCTCAAAAAAAAAAAAAAAAAAAATCAATAAATAGGGTGGGCACGGTGACTCATGCCTGTACTTCCAGCACTTTGGGAAGCTGAGGTAGGTGGATCACTTGAGCCCAGGAATTTGAGACCAGCCTGGGCAACACAGTGAACCCTGTCTCTACAAAAAGTACAAAAATTAGCTGGGCAGGCGTGGTGGTACACGTGCCTGTGGTCTCAGCTACTTGGGGGATTGAGGTGGGAGGATTGCTTGAGCCCAGGAGTTCAAGGCTGCAGTGAGCTAAGATTGCGCCACTGCATTCCAGCCGGGATGACAGAGTGAGACCTTGTCTCAAAAAAAAAAGAAAAAAAAAAAAAGGAATAAAAAATAAAGTGAAGAAAAATACTGCTTCCCTTGGCATCTCAAGTCTGGTTCTTCATCCGCAAGGCCAGTGGTCAGCTGGATCTGTAGACTCAGTGGCATAAGGCTGAGGCTGCTTCTGAGAGAGGCAGGGGGACAGCCACTGTTACACACTACAGATCCCTAGTCTCAGGTAAGGGACCTTGCTCAGACCCCTGCCAGCCTGGGCCAAGGGAATCAAAGATTTGCTCTCAGAGACCCAGCAGCCAGGGGATTATTCAGATGACATTGGGACCCAGAGCCCTAAGGTCACTCAGAAGCATCTTGGGATGGTTGGTGTTAGGAACAAGGGCCTTTCCGCAGAAGCCAGCCCCTAAAAGAATGCCAGAGCTGACAGAGAAACGGGATGCCAAGCAGGGGCAGAGAGGACAGCGTAAAGGACCAGACAGAAGAGCCGCCTGATAGCTTCCGCTGTGCTTCCTGCATCTGGCTCTCTTTGAGAGCCCCCTGTGTGCCAATGACAAACCCTTCTTTATTTAAGCTCCTCTGAAGTGCCTTCCTGGTCTTGGCAGCTGGACAGGGCCCTGAATAAGACAGCGAGCCTCAATGGCAGGCTACCCCAGGGCTGGGTGACGTATCCAATCCCACAGAAAGTCATCTGTGTTTTCTTTGCCTTTGTTTTGGGGAGCACTGTGTTGGTTTGGCCTCATTTACATGCCGATGGAGTGTTTTGCTGTTGCATTCAAGTGAAAGTTATTCCTGTTCCCCAGCCCCTCAATTCCGGAGATCTCAGGCCTTCTTCCCACGGAATGTTAAGACTTATGCTCTTACCGACACCTGCTGGCAGTTAGTGGGTATTGCAGGCAAAGGCACAACATAGCCGTATTTTTGAGACAGGGTCTCAGTCTGTCACCCAGGTTGGAGTGCGGAGGTGTGATCACAGCTTACTGCCGCTTTGAACTCCTGGGTTCAAGTAATCTTCCCGCCTCAGCCTCCCAAGTAGCTGGGACTACAGGCACATGCCACCATAGCTGGCTAATATTTTTACTTTTTGTAGGTAGAGGGGGTCTCACCATGTTACCCAGGCTGGTCTCAAAATCCTGGCCTTGGTTGGGCACAGTGGCTCACACCTGTAATCCTAGCAGTTTGGAAGGCTGACGTGAGCTGATCACTTGAGGCCAGGAGTTTGAGACCAGCCTGGCCAACATGGTGAAACCCCATCTCTACTAAAAATATAAAAATTAGCCCTTCTCTGTCTTGATCTGCTTGTGCCCTGGGACCCTGACAACCACTCCACTCACTCTTATTGAGTACCAAGGGGTGTCAATACAGTAGTAAATCCTACAGACACAGTTCTGCCCTTATGAAGTCTACAGAAAATACCAGTAACTATGGGATAATATATACATCCACAGTTTTTCCCAGCAAGGGGGAAAAAATAACTAGAGGGGAAAAGGGCCTTTCAGTAATACAAAGTAATACACTCACATTTTATCTAATATAGAAAGCCTCTCAAGCCCAATAACTGTATCCCATTTCTCACTTTGTTTTTCCCCGTAGCACTTATCATGTATCATATTTGTCATGTGTTATAAAATATGATATGTTTTACATGTTGATTTCTTGTGTGTCTCCCTTTTAGAATATCAGTCTCACAAGGGCAGGTGTTTTTGTTGTTGTTTTTGTTCGCTGTTGCTCCATTACAGTGCCCAGCAGCGGTATTCAGTAAAATCCATGGAGTGAAGAAGCTTCGTCCTAAATGTCTGCAGTGGGGGTGAGCTTGGGGTAATGGTTTCCATGCTCAATGATAATTGTTTGGGAAACAATGTAAAGTGGTGGCTTCAGAAGGCAGAGGGGCCCAGGATGGCTGGCCATGGATGCCAAGGCTGCTTGTAAAGAGAAGTCCATGTGCCATAGCCATGGAATCTCTGAACCTCCATGTTCAAGTTCTGTAACTTGGGCATGTGCCCTAACCTCTCTGAGCCTCAGTTCCTCCATCTGTAAATTTGGGATAATAGTGGCATCTAGACCGGGTGCAGTGGCTCATGTCTGTAATCCCAGCACTTTGGGAGGCTGAGGTGGGCAGATCACCTGAGATCAGGAGTTCAAGACCAGCCTGACCAACATGGAGAAACCCCGTTTCTACTAAAAATACAAAATTAGCTGGGCGTGGTGGTGCACACCTGTAATCCCAGCTACTCGGGAGGCTGAAGCAGGAGAATCGCCTGAACCCGAGAGGCAGAGATTGCGGTCAGCTGAGATTGCGCCATTGCACTTCAACCTAGGCAACAAGAGCAAGACTTCGTCTCAAAAAATAAAAAATAAATAAAAAAATAGTGGCATCTACACCTCCCAGCGTTGTCATAAACATTGAGAGGCTGTGAACACAGAGCACTTGGAGTGATACCTGCATACAGCAGGTGTTGAATACATTTTTGGCTTTCAGATCCCTTGGGTGATGGCTGCAGGACTGACCCGTAGTCAGGGACTCTTCAGTTGAGGGGCAAGCAGCTGGCAGCTGTGGCAAAACTGCCCTCTCTGCACACCTTGATGGGGTGGCCCGAGGGGGCAGGAGGGACGGAGGCATAGGCCTGCCCTACGGCTACCGAGTGGTGTGTTGAAGATCCCTGAGATTCCTAGAGACAAGGCAGGTTCAGGAACTCCAGGAGCACCTCAGGCACAAGAGCGGTACAGGGCAGATGCTGAGTGGGTATAGGTTGGGGTCCTGAGGCTCCTAAGGGGAGCCTTTGCTGGAGTCCCCAGAGAAAAGACTCGCCTCCCCAAGGCTCAGACAGGGAAGGGGCTTGGGCTTAACTTGGGCTAAAGGTTTGTGAGAACAGCCCAGAGGAATGCACAGAAGAGCTGAGATGGGCAGAGCTGTGGCACAGAGGCCACTTAGGGCCCCATTGGAACTAAATCCCAAAAGGGTCCCAAGGGAGGGCTTCACCAACTAGGAGGTGAGGAGGTGACAGATTCCAGGGTGCAGGCAGGGTTGGAGGGGCCCGGGTATGTCCCCACATCCAAGTGCCTTTATAAACGGGACCCAGAGAGAGCGTCACAGCCCGGCCAGGTTCTGTTTGGAAGATGCCTGACTTGTCACCAGGAGTGAGGTAGAGTGCTCAGGAGATGTGTCCCCCAGAGACCCCCCAAGAAAAATCCCAGGGCTGAGAAAGCACGAGAAGATCCCAAGCCAGCACATGACATGGGGAACCTGCTAGGATGTGGAGCCTGGTGCTCCTTCTTGGGAGGCTGACATGACTAAGTCGGGTCCACAGCCTCTTTCCTACACTCACCCGTTCCCTGGCCACCCCCGCCCAGTGCAGCACCCATGTCACCTGGTGGTCCCTGTGGGCACTGCGTCGTGGCCGGTCCCGGGCAGAGAGGCCGTTGATCTTGCATTCGTAGCAGGCTTCAGTCGAGAGCAGCTCCTCTTTGTCCGGGGCGTCCTGGGGTCCGGGGCTGAAGCCCAGGCCGAAGACACAGTGCCTGCAACAGGATGAGCCGGGTGGGGGATTTCAGAGGTAGGCTCATGGGACCTCCCCAGCCACCTCGCTCCACCCGCATACTCTTTTCTGAGTCATGCTGCAGATGCCCACGCACACATGTGCCTCTAAGCATGTGCTGGTGTGACTCCGTGTGCATGAGTGTGTGTGCACCACATAAGGGTGTGCATGTGAGTCCCTTGGTTCACCTGGGCATAGGTGTGAACACAGGAGTGAGAGGACAGGCACAGGCTGGGATGGACAAATGGACATTAGCATACCCGGGGCGTGTGCGTGTGCCAACCTGTGTGTTCACATGGGGAATATCTCATGTGGGCACATGTGTGCTTGTAGGAATGTGTGAATCTCCCTGAGTGTGCCTGGGGCGGGGGGTGTGTATAATGTGAGCACTCATAGACAGCTGATGCGTGCCTCCTCACCTGTGCAAACCAGGATGTAGCAATGGCACAGTGCCCCCAGGGATGCGGGCATGCATGAGCCTGAGTGCACACTTGGACATGCGCGCACGCGAGCACACACACACACACGTGTGCATGCTGGGATCTGTAAATGCACGAGGGTGCCCACGCATACTGGTACGGGTGTGTGCCATGTGGACAACTGCATGTTAGTGGTGTGAGCCTGTGTGTGCACAGATACAGGTGCCACTGTAACTGTGTGTGTCCAGGACTCTGTGCATATGTGGGTAAATGCCTGCATGCATGGGCAGAAGGAGCTCTTCTGGTAAATTCTTGGCATGCACAAAGCCCCGTGTGTGTGCGTGTGTATGCATGGATGCTTGCAGGGCATGGAGTCTGTTCACCCCACTCCAGCCTCTCACCCTTGCCCAGCCCGGAAGAAGCCTTGAGGACAGCCACACAGGAAGCCACCAGGAGTGTTGGCACAGCTGTAGCTACAGGGGCCACGCCGTCCGGCGCACTCATCCACATCCTGGCAGCCCCCAAGGGTCTGATCAAAGTCAAAGCCAGAGGGGCAGACGCAGCGGAAGCCACCAAGAGTGTTGCGACAGAAGGCGCTCCCGCAGGTCGGGGGCGACAGGGCACACTCATTCTCATCTGTGGGAGGAAAGGAGGAGGAGAGGGAGGACACAGAGATGGGGCAGGGCAGCCTTCTCACCCCCAGAGCCCTCCACCTGAAATGCTCTCTGTTCAGAGCCCAAGTCCAATGTCAAAGCCTCCAGCAACCTGGCAGTGAGCCCTGAGACTAGATCGGCCCCATAGCCCCGCTGCCCCAAACCCTGTGGTTCTCCTTCACTGCATCTCTCAACACTTCCCCTAAACCCCAAAGTGTGGGATGATCTAGAACAAGCTTTCTCACCCTCAGTGCTACGGACATTTGGGGCCGGATCTTTCTCTAGGGAGGAGCCGTCCTTGCACTGTGGGACGATGAGCAGTACCCCTGGCCTCCACCCACTTGATGCCAGGAAAATCCATTTGCCTCCAATTGTCTGTTTAGAGCTGGGAGTTTCACTCTGTTGCTCAGGCTGGAGTGCAGTGGTGCAACCATAGTGCACTGTAGCCTTGACCTCCTGGGCTCAAGGGATCCTCCTGCCTCAGCCTCCCAAGTAGCTGGGACTACAGGTGTGCACCAATATGCCTGACTAATCTTTTAACTTTTTGTAGAGATGGGGGTCTTTCTATGTTGCCTAGGCTGGTCTCGAACTCCTGGCCTCAAATGATCCTCCTACCTCAATATCCCACAAGAATGAACTACCACGCTGGATCCCAGTTGTGATGATCAAAAATGTCTCCCAGACACTTCAAAATGTACTATAGGGGATGAAATGGTCCTCTGTTGAGAACCTAGTTAGGGGTCTAATTTATTCCTGTTTCCTTTGCTAGACTGAACAACTCAAGGCAGAAATGGTTTTTCAGCTCACTTCTGCATCTGAGCTCAGGGCCTAGTGAAAGGCAGGTCCTTGGCAAACAGTTGGGGAAAGAATGAATGAGTCAGTACAGAGCGGAGGAGACAAGTTGAGGAAGAGTTGCCAGCAAAGGCCGATGGTCTGTGGGATCCCCAAGATCCCCAGCGGACAAGCACCTTGCCTCGGGGGGCAGGGTCACGTGGTGTGGGAAGCCCGAGAACTTAGCTAAAGACCCACCATGAGAGACAAAAGGAGAGGGCAGAGAAGGCAGTGCCTGTGAGGCAGTGGGAGAGCAGGGACAGCCACATCACCAAGGCCACAGGAGAGAGTGTCCAGGAGGGGCAGACTGTGGTGCCCAGAGTAGTGGAGGTAGAAGATGGAGGCCAAGGAGAGGTCTCAAGAGAGAGCAAGTGGGCCTGAAAATGGTAGAGGGTGAAAGCTGCACTGTAGCGGAGGAATGAAAAGAGCAGTGAAACGGGCTGCCAGGAGGTCCTGGAGCAGCCAGAAGAAGGGGGAAGGTTGCGGGGCAGAAGGCTAGCTCCCCAAATAAAGGGCCTCTGCAACAGCTATGACAATGATATAGCATTCACACCTCCATCTCCCCTTGCAGCATCCATAGCAGACATCAGTAATCACACTCATGGCAGACATCACTAATCAATCACAGCACTCTTTCCCTGTGATAACAGAATTGCAGACTTCAGGTCTCAGAATCTTTCTCAACTGAGTCCTCCAGGCCACCATGCCCTAAGGAATGAACTCAGACACTTTTCCATGCTTATTCTGCTGCACCTTGACTCCCCAGCAGTGGGGAACTCACTACCTTCTGGGCTAGCCTGTTCAATCTTTATATAATTGAGCTTGTCACAACATCTTGCAGGGTAGTGTCTGTTAGTCGCCTGCTCTGAGCAGATTCTGGTGGGGGCCCCCGGCTTCTTCCCAGCCCCTTCCACTCACCCACACACTGGGCCCACTGGGAGTGCTGGGTGAAACCCTGGGGGCAGCCGCAGCGGTAGCCCCCTAGCTGGTTCTGACAGCCGTGCTGGCAGCGGTGGGGTCCATCACATTCATTCACATCTGAGACAGAGAGAGGGAGAGAGGGTTTACCAGACGGCTCTCAGGACCAACACCCCCAAACACTAGACCCCAGCCAAAGCTGGGCTATACCTTCACAGCCATGGCCTGAGCTGTCCAGGGTGAAGCCTTGGTGGCATTCACAGCGGAAGCTGCCCGGGGTGTTGTGGCAGTGCCCGCGGGCACCACATGGGCCAGGCTGGGCTGAGCACTCATCATTGTCTGCAGAGGAGAGAGATTGGGCAGGGTTGCTTGCTGGTTAAGGAACTCGTGTCAGGTGACACAATGCCAGTCCCACCACTGTGTGGCTTCAGGCAAGTTGCTCACCCTCTCTGTGCCTATTTCCCACGCTGTGAAATGAGATCTGTAACAGTTCCCGACTCACAGAATAGACGCCAATCTTTGAGATCCTGCACATAAAGAATCTCATCTCCACTGCCTTGAAGCTGTGTGTCCTTGGGCAACTTACCTACCTTCTCTGTGCCTCGATGTCCTCAGCTGTAACATGGAGATGATAATGTCTACCTCACTGCATTTTTGTGTGTGTGCGAGAGAGAATTAAATTAACTTAATCTTTTTTTTTTTTTTTTTTTTTTTTTTTTTTTTTTGAGACGGAGTCTTGCTCTGTTGCCCAGGCTGGACTGCAGTGGCCGGATCTCAGCTCACTGCAAGCTCCGCCTCCCGGGTTTACGCCATTCTCCTGCCTCAGCCTCCCGAGCAGCTGGGACTACAGGCGCCCGCCACCTCGCCCGGCTAGTTTTTTGTATTTTTTAGTAGAGACGGGGTTTCACCGTGTTAGCCAGGATGGTCTCGATCTCCTGACCTCGTGATCCGCCCGTGTCGGCCTCCCAAAGTGCTGGGATTACAGGCTTGAGCCACCGCGCCCGGCCAACTTAATCTTGTAAAAGACTTAGGGCAGTGCCTGGTAAAAGAGTAAAAGATAAACAAAGCTTCTTTTCCTTCTCCCATGGAAAAATGACATTGGGTTGCCTGTTGAGTTTTGTTCTCATAGAAACCTGACAATAGTATGAGGTCAGCCGGTGCTATGGACTGAATGTGTCTCCAAAATCCTATGTTGAAGCCCCAACCCCCAGTGGGATGGTATTTGGAGATTAGGTGTTTGGGAGGTGATCAGGGTTAGAGAAGGTCATGAGGGTAGGGCTTTTATGATGAGAATAGTGCCCTTATAAGAAGAGACACCAGAAAGCTTGCTCTGTCTCCCTCAAGTGAGGACACAGCAAGAAGGCGGCTGTCTGCAAACCAAGAAGAGAGCCCTCACAGAACCAATCATGCTGCCACCTTGATCTTGAACTGCCCGGCCTCCAGAATTTAAAAAAAAAAAAATCTCTGTAGTTTAAGCCACCCAGCGTATGGGTTGTCCGTGTCTCTGTGTGTGTGTGTGTGTGTGTGTGTGTGTGTGTGTGTGTGTGTGTGTGTGTGTGTAAGCTATTGTTTTACACTGAATAGTCTGTGAACATCTTTCTATGTCTTTAAATAGTCTTACTATTCTTGGGGGCTGGTTACAGTGGCTCATGCCTGTAATCCCAGTGCTTTGGGAGGCCTAGGGAGTGGATCACCTGAAGTCAAGAGTTCGAGACCAGCCTGGCCAACATGGTGAAACCCCATCTCTACTAAAAATACAAAAAAAAATTTAGCCAGGTGTGGTGGTACACACCTGTAGTCCTAGCTACTAGGGAGGCTGAGGCAGGAGAATCGCTTGAACCCGGGAGGTGGAGGTTGCGATGAGCTGAGATTGTGCCACTGAACTCCAGTCTGGGTGATTGACAGAGAGAGATTTCATCTCGAATATATATATACACACACACATATTTTTTTTCTTACTATTCTTATTTGCATAATTTTAAATGGCCACCACAGCTTCACTTGGTGTGCATTTGCTCTGCTTCATTTAACCAACTGTTAATTTTCTTTTTTTTTTAGATAGGATCTCATTCTGTCTCCTGGGCTGGAGTGAAGGGGCACAATCTCAGCTCACTGAAACCTCCACCTCCTGGGCTCTGGTGATCCTCCCACCTCAGCCTCCTGGGTAGCTAGGACTACAGGTGCACAAGACTATGCCTGGCTAATTTTTGTATTTCTCGTGGGGACTACATTGTCCACTATGTGCCCCAGGCTGGTCTCAAACTCCTGGGCTCAAGAGATCCTCCCGCCTCAGCCTCCCAAAGTGCTGGGATTACAGGTGCAAACCACTGCACCCAGCCCAGTTTTTGGATTTGAATTTGCTAAATCCTACACTTGCAGTCTATGGTTTGTTTTTTTTTTTTTTTTTTTTTTTGAGACGGAGTCTCGCTCTGTCGCCCAGGCTGGAGTGCAGTGGCGCGATCTCGGCTCACTGCAAGCTCCGCCTCCCGGGTTCACGCCATTCTCCTGCCTCAGCCTCCCGAGTAGCTGGGACTACAGGCGCCCACAACCGCGCCCGGCTAATTTTTTGTATTTTTAGTAGAGACGGGGTTTCACCGTGGTCTCGATCTCCTGACCTTGTGATCCGCCCGCCTCGGCCCCCCAAAGTGCTGGGATTACAGGCGTGAGCCACCGCGCCCGGCCAGTCTATGGTATTTTGTTATGGCAACCTCAGCTGACTAAAATGGTCAGGTTGCTACGATGGTAGGAGAGCATTGGTACAATGGCCAGAGAGCATTGCTACAAAGGTAGGAGCCCATGACTGGTATATTGCATTTGAACTGGGATTTTGGGGAATGAACAACAAATTCCTGGTAGAAAACCTTGCTTTTGGCTTCCTTGAGTACAGAGATTCTTGACTCCAAGCATATATCTGTGGAGATGTAGAGTCTCTCTCGGGGCCACGCACAGTGGCTCATGCATGTAATCCCAACATTTTGGGAGGCCAAGGTGGGCGGATCACCTCAGGCTGGGAGTTCGAGACCAGCCTGGCCAACATAGTGAAACCCCGTCTCTACTAAAAATACAAAAATTAGCTGGATGTAGTGCTGCATGCCTGTAATCCCAGCTACTCAGGAGGCTGAGGTGGGAGAATTGTTTGAACACAGGAGGCGGAGGTTGCAGTGAGCCACGATCACACCACTGCACTCCAGCCCGGGTGACAGAGTAAGACTCTGTCTCAAAAAAACAGAAACAAACAAAAATTGAATATCTCTTGGGAACAACAGACATGGGAACATGAAGCTTCTAAGTAGGAGTGGCTCCTGCAGCTGCCTGAGCTGTCACTTGAGGGGCCACAGAGAATAGGTCTACACTCTGGCCAGAAAGAAATGTCTGGCACAGCCAGACACTGTGGCTCATGCCTGCAATCCCAGCACTTTGGAAGGCTGAGGTGACCAGATTGCTTGAGCCCAGGAGTTTAAGAGCAGCCCGGGCAACATGGCAAAACCCTGTCTCTACAAAAAATACAAAAATTCGCCGGGCATGGTGGTGCACACCTATAGTCCTAGCTACTTGGGAGGCTGAGGCAGGAGGATCGCTTGAACCTGGGAGGTGAGATTGCAGTGAGCTGAGATTGCACCATTGCAATCTCCAGCCTGGGCAACAGAGCAAGACTCCATCTCAAAAATTAAAAACAGAAATGTCCGCCACCACCCACAATTTCTTTCCCTTACATCTAGCAAAGCAAACCAAGAGTCAGGCTGGCCTACTGTGGTCATGTAGTTTGCTCTTCTATTAATAGTTTAGTCATCAGCAAATGGGAACACCCTGGGACAAAATCCAAGCCATTGTCTGTTGTATCAATAAAGTTTTATTGGCACACAGACACGGTCTTTCATTTATGTATCTCTCCGGTTGCTTTGATGCTACCACGGCAGAGTCCAATCATAGTGACAGAGACCATCTCAATTATAAAGCTGAAAATATTTACTTCTCTTGAGCCCTTTACAGAAAAGGTTTGTTGACTTTTTTTTTTTTTTTTTTTGAGGTGGAGTCTCGCTCTGTTGCCCAGGCTGGAGTGCAGTAGCCGGATCTCAGCTCACTGCAAGCTCCGCCTCCCAGGTTCACGCCATTCTCCTGCCTCAGCTTCCCAAGTAGCTGGGACTACAGGCGCCCGCCACCACTCCCGGCTAATTTTTTGTATTTTTTAGTAGAGATGGGGTTTCACCGTGTTAGCCAGGATGGTTTCGATCTCCTGACCTTGTGATCCGCACGTCTCGGCCTCCCAAAGTGCTGGGATTACAGGCTTGAGCCACCGCACCCGGCCAGGTTTGTTGACTTTTGATCAAGTTGAGCCTCACACCACTACCTGCCTGGCTGAGAACTTAAACTCTTTTCTAGTGAGAGTCATGTGTGAGCTTGCTCCATAGATGGTACCCATGGGATGCATGGCCCTAGTCCATGCAGCTGCTCACACATCCAGTGAAAACTTTACTGGTTTTTTTTGTTTGTTTGTTTTTAATAGAGATGGGATCTCACTATGTTGCCCAGGCTGGTCTCAAACTCCTGAGCTGAAGCAATCCTCCTGCCTCAGCCTCCCAAAATGCTGGGATCACAGGTGTGAGCTGAAAACTTTACTGTTGCAGAAAAAGTGAAATGCATCTTGTTTCAAGAGTCTTTGTTCAAATGTTCTCTCTCTCTCTTTCTCTCGCTCTCTCTTTTTTTTTTTTTTTTCCGAGAAAGAGTCTTGCTCTGTCTCCTGGGTTGGACTGCAGTGGCATGAACATTGCTCACTGCAGCCTCAACTTCCTGGGTTCAAGAGATCCTCCCACCTCAACCTCCTGAGTAGCTAAGACTACAGTCAGGTGTCACCACCTCTAGCTAATTTTGTATTTTTTGTAGAGATGGAGTCTTGCCGTGTTGCCTGGGCTGGTCTCGAACTCCTGGCCCTAAGCCATTCTCCCAAAGTGCTGGGATTACAGGTATGAGCCACAATGCCCAGCCAAATGTTCTCTTTTGGTGACACTTCACCTGATCCCTCTCTTAAAACTGAAGCCCTGGCCGGGCGTGGTGGCTCAAGCCTGTAATACCAGCACTTTGGGAGGCCGAGACAGGTGGATCACAAGGTCAGAAGATTGAGACCATCCTGGCTAACACGGTGAAACCCCGTCTCTACTAAAAAATACAAAAAACTAGCCGGGCGAGGTGGCGGGCGCCTGTAGTCCCAGCTACTTGGGAGGCTGAGGCAGGAGAATGGCGTAAACCCGGGAGGTGGAGCTTGCAGTGAGCTGAGATCCGGCCACTGCACTCCAGCCTGGGCGACAGAGCGAGACTCTGTTCCAAAAACAAAAAACAAAAAACAAATCACAACCGAAGCCCTCTCTGGAGGCTGAGGTGGGAGGATCACTTGACACCAGGAGTTTGAGGCTTCAGTGTGCTATGATCACATTTGTGAATAGCCACTGTACTCAAGCCCGGGCAACAGAGTCGTGAAGAGAATCCATCTCTAAGAAACAAAAAACAAAAACAAAAACAAAATCCAGGTGTGGTGAGCCTGTAGTCCCAAGTACTAGGGAAGCTGCAGTGGGAGGATTGCTTGAGCCCAGGAATTTGAGGTTTCAGTGCACTGTGATCATATCACATATTCCAGCTTGGGTGACAGAGCAAGACTCCATTTCTATAACAAACAAACGAACAACACAACACAACCAAAACCCAACAACAAATCTCTCCCTGCATCCCAAAACAACCCTGCGGTCCTCTCCTTTCCTGAACTCCTGCTTTTATTTTTTCTTTCTTTCATGACACGCATCACCTTTGAGCACACTATTCTGTTAATTTTTTGTTTGTTTGTTTTTGAGACAGAGTCTTGCTGTGTCCCCCAGGCTGGAGTGCAGTGGCACAATCTTGACTCACGGCAACCTTCACCTCCCAGGTTCAAGTGATTCTCTTGCCTCAGCCTCCTGAGTAGTTGGGATTACAGGCGCCACCACCACGCCCAGCTAATTTTTGTATTTTTAGTAGAGACAGGGTTTTGTCATGTTGGCCAGGCTGGTCTCGAATTTCTGTCCTCAAGTGATCTGCCAGCCTCAGCCTCCCAAAGTGATGGGGTTACAGGCATGAGCTACCACCCCCAGCCACACCATTCTGTTAGTTTCTTGTTATGTCTGCTTCTAGTCTGATTCTGTGCCAGAAGGAAAGTTCCATGACGAAAGAGTCTTGCCTCTTATGTTTGTTGCTGTACCCCCAGGGTCTATAACAGGGCCCGACAAACCATTTCTGTTTCTGTAACAGGCTCTGTCCCAAGACTCTTCTCTGCCAATATAGTGCAAAGCAGCCACAGGTGATTGTAAGCAAGTGGGCTTGGCTGTGTGTCAATAAAACTTTATTAACAAAAGCAAGCAGGGGGCCGCGCTTGGCTGGCAGGCTGGAGTTTGCCACCCTTTGGTCTGGAGCACTGCCTGGTACACAGTAGGTGATGTCTGGGCAGATTAGTTGGAGCATGAATGGCGCCACCCTTGACTAGGCTCTGCCTTTGGGGAAGATTGGGTTCCCTGGGAGCCACAAGACACTAAGAAACAATGATGGTAACAGATGCTCTTGTGACTTTAGCTGTGGAACTGATTTCCTCTTGGGACTATGTGAGACCTGGGATTTCAGGAGCACTCTGGGGAGGCTCTGGGAGGGAGACCCAGCAGGCACTTGTCAGGGGGAAGGCAAGGTGCCATGAACCAAGGCCAGAGGGCCTCTCTCCTCCCAAAGGAGAGGAAGGAGGTTCTAGATGCCTCCAGGAAGCAAGCACTGAGGAAGTAAGGACTTTGTTCTGATCACCCCCACGTTCCCAATGTCCAGTAGATGTTGGGTGCTTTTTTTTTTTTTTTTCTGAGACAGAGTTTTGCTCTTGTTGCCCAGGCTGGAGTGCAGTGGCGTGATCTTGGCTCACCACAACCTCTGCCTCCTGGGTTCAAGCGATTCTCCTGCCTCAGCCTCTCGAGTAGGTGGGATTACAGGCACCTGCCACCATTTCAGGCTATTTTTTTTTGTATTTTTAGTAGAGACGGGGTTTCACCATATTGGCCACGCTGGTCTTGAACTCCTGACCTCAGGTGATCCGCCCGCCTTGGCTTTCCAAAGTGCTGGGATTACAGGCAAGAGCCACTGTGCCCGGCCAACTTGATATTTTCTTGGTGAGCAAAATAACTAAGGCTGGGGTTGTGCATCACCTCCCGGTGAGGGGCAAGGGTCACTCACCGAAGCAGGCCTGGTGGCGCTGGGTGAAGCCGGGTGGACAGCGGCAGGAGAAGGCGCCCACAGTGTTGACACAGAGGAACTGACAGTTGTGCTGCCGGGAGGTGCATTCGTCCAGGTCTGCAGCACAGATAGTCCAGCAGGCTCAGGGCAGGGCCCAGTCGGGGGTTAGGGGCTTCCCTTGCCACCTCCAGGCAGAGGGATGACAAGAGAAAGATCCCGGAGATGGTGCTTGACTCCATGCAGATGGGAGGGGGTGAGATTGCAGGGGACAGGAGCAGGACCCTAGAGTGCATGCAGTGGCGGGAGTGGGGGAGAGTTGAAAGGACATCACCTTTGCAGGTCCTGCCATCCTCCTCCAGCAGGTAGCCTCGGGGACAGCTGCATAGGAAGCTGCCCTTCGTGTTTTTGCAGAGGAACGTACACCACTTGGGGACCTGGCTGCACTCGTCCACATCTAGGGAAGGACAGTGGGGTGTGGTGGGGCGGGGTTAGACAGACATTCCCTGGGGGTGTTCAGGGACTGGGGTCTCCACCCAGACCTGGACCATCCGGAATCTGTGGACTTACATAGGAATTAACACTTTTTCTGCAAAAAGCCAGATGGTAAACACATTTGGTTTTGCAGGCCACATCGTCTCGGACACAACTACTCCATGTGGCCTTTGTACCAGCAAAGCAGCCACTGAGGGTAAGCAGACAAATGTGTATGGCTGTGTGCTAATAAAACTTTATTGACAAGAACAATTGGAGGGCCAGATTTGACCCTCAGGCTGGGGTTTGCCTCCTGCTGACTTAGATGTACACTTGCTACAAAACGTAACTGAAAAATCTCAGGATGTGCAAAATAAAAGAAACAACAGCAGGAAAGTGGCCCAAATGGGATGGGGGTAGGAGAAGGAAAGGATGCTCCCTCCCTCCCTTCCTTCCTTCCTTCCTCTCTTTCTTTCTTGAGACGGACTCTTGCTGCATCACCCAGGCTGGAATGCAGCGGTGCAATCTCGGCTCACTGCAACCTCCGCGTCCCATGTTCAAACAATTCTCCTGCCTCAGCCTCCCAAGCAGCTGGCATTACCGGCACATACTACCACACCTGGCTAATTTTTTTCTTTTTCTTTCTTTTTTTTTAGTAGAGATGGTTTCACAATGTTGGTCAGGCTGGTCTCAAATTCCTAGCCTCAAGTGATCCTCCTGCCTCAGCCTCCCAAAATGTGCTGGGATTACAGGCATGAGCCACCTCACCTGGCGTTCTTTCCCTTCCTTCCTCTCTTTTCTTTCTTTCTTTTTTCTTTTCTTTCTTTCTTTTTTCTTTCTCCTTTTTCTTTCTTTCTTCCTTTCTTTCTTTCTTTCTTCCTTCCTTCCTTCCTTCCTTCCTTCCTTCCTTCCTTCCTTCCTTCCTTTCTTTCTTCTTTTCTTCCTTTCTCTTTCTTTTCTCTCTTTCTTTCTTGACAGAGTCTCACTCTGTTGCCCAGGCTACAGTGCAGTGGCATGATCTCAGCTCACTACAACCTCTACTTCCCGGGTTCAAACGATTCCCCTGCCTCAGCCTCCCAAGTAGCTGGGATTATAGGCGTGCAGAAGTACGTGCAGCTGATTTTTGTATTTTTAGTACAGATGGGGTTTCACCATCTTGGCCAGGCTGGTCTTGAAATACTGGCTTCAAATGATGTGCCCACCTTGACCTCCCAAAGTGCTGGGATTATAAGCATGAGCTACCATGTGTGGCCAGGTTTTTTTTTTTTTTTTTTTTTAGACAGAGTCTTGCTGTGTCGCCCAGGCTGGAGAGCACTGGCATGATCTCAGCTCACTGCAACCTCCACCCCTCCAGGTTTAAGCAATTCTCTGCCTCAGCCTCCGAAGTAGTTGGGATTATGGGTTTACCGGCGCGTGCCACCACGCCTGGCCAATTTTTTTGCATTTTCAGTACAGACGGAGTTTCACCATCTTGGCCAGGCTGGTCTTGAACTCCTGACCTTGTGATCCACCCGCCTCGGCCTCCCAAAGTGCTGGGATCACAAGCCAACACGCCCGGCCTTCTTTTTCATTTTTTAAGAGACAGGGTCTCACTCTGTCACCCAGGTTGGACTGCAGTGGCGCAATCACAGCTCACGGAAGCCTCAGACTCCTGAGCTCAAGCAGCCTCCCCAAGTAGCTGGGGCTACAGGCGCATGTTGGACTACAGGCCACCATTCCTGGCTAATTTTTTTTAGTGATGGGATCTTGCTATGTTGCCCGGGCTGGTCTGAAACTCCTGGCCTCAAGTGATCCTCCCACCTCGATCTCCCAAAATACTGGGATTACAGTGGCGGGCCATCGCACCTGGACCTCAGTTGTCTGTATGGTTCGGGCACCACTTTGTAAATGAAACCCTAACATTGCAAACCGCAAAGTCTCAGGGAAGTTGTGGTCAGGGGCTGTGTAGGAGGTGGCCGGGCTGGGCCAAGGGTGCAGGTGCAGAGGGCTGGGCTCACCCAGGCAGGTGGTAGCAGTAGCATCTGGTGTGTACCCGGCCTGACAGTGGCAGCGGAAGGAGCCGAGGCTGTTGATGCACTCTCCATGGACACACAGGTGAGCAAGCATACGGCATTCATCTACATCTGGGGAAAAGCAGGGCGCAAATGGGGCTGGCTGGCCGCCTTGGGCCATCGAGGCATGTCTCCTTCTCTCTGGCCGCAGCCATCTCCTCGGAGCAAAGTCCAGCCTGCCTTCCACACCCGCCACTGCACCCCAGCCCACGTGGACCCCATCCTCAGGCTGCGGATGACACCTGAGCCCGCAGGACAAGCCCATGAAGCTTCCCAGGGAGGGGGACACACATCCACCTCCCCCGGCCTCAACAGCGACACCTCCTCAGTGCACCAACATGCACAACAGAGACACACAGTGCATGCAACATGACACAACAACCACACACCTGACGCTCCTGCAGAAACATGGGAACATACACCCACACTCAGGGACTCCCGCATCTCCCCCCAGACACACCCCCAGAAAGCCATTTCCTCCCCAGTCCTATTGATGTCACTGCTGGTCACACAGATAACCCATCTCACTCTCAGTGACACACTCAGTGAGACATGCTGATGTCCCCACACTGGCTCACACGCACTCACACACTTGCCCTTGTACCCTCACCCAAGCCCACAACACACAGGCCACCTCCCAAAGTGCTGGGATTACAAGCGTGAGCCACTGTGCCCGGCCTATTTTGTTTTTGTTTTTGGAGACAAAGTCTCGCTCTGTCGCCCAGGGTGGAGTGCCGTAGCACTATCTTAGCTCATTGCAGCCCCAAATTCCTGGGCTTAAGCTTAAGCAATCCTCCAGCTTCAGCCTCCCAAAGTGCTGGGATGACAGGTATGCCACTGGGAGGCAGAGGTTGCAGTGAGCTGAGATTGCACCACCATACTCCAGCCTGGTAACAAAGCAAGACTCTGTCTCAGAACACACACACACACACACACATTGACTCACACACCTGCTCCCTCAGCCCCTCGAGTTCTTCCACACATATGGAGCACATGTACTGGTTCTCATATCTGCTAGCACAAAGACACACACACACACACACACACACACACATTGACTCACACACCTGCTCCCTCAACCCCCCGAGTTCTTCCACACATATGGAGCACATGTACTGGTTCTCATATCTGCTAGCACAAAGACACACACACACACACACACACGCACACACACAGAGTGGCTCACACATTCTAGCACCTGCTGTAGTACAGACGCATGACCCTGAGCAAATTCCCCCGCTTCTTGCCCCCCTGAGGGTCCTGAGGGCATGGGCACCCACCTCGGCCCTCAGCAGTGTAGCCTGAGCCGTGGGGGCACAGCTTCCTGTAGGCGGAGGTGCCAGGCAGGGGACAGAGCTCGCAGCGGGGCCCCCAGCCCCGACCACCCCCACAGCAGCACTCGGCCCTGGTGACAGCCTCGCTGCTGCTGGACAGAGCCTGGCACATAGCCTGCAGCACCTCGGCAAAGCAGGGCCCCTGCCGGATGTCTGCGGAGAACAACAGGAAAGCCAAGGGTCACTCCAGGAGGCCGGTTTGGGGGCAAAGACTGATCTTAGTTTGGGGCAAGCTGTTCTTTGGGGATGTTGGGAATAGGGGTGTCCAGGAGGGAGCTAGATACACAGGACAGATGGCTGGGGTTAGTTCCCAGGAAGTGGGAGATCTGGGGAAGGCTGGTTCCAGGGTGTGGCACCAGTAAGGTTGGAGGAGGTGTGGAGAAGGCCTCCCACTCTTCCAGGATTTAACAGAAGGGACAGAGGGAAGAGGGACAGCGGGGGAGCACTGGACGTGTGTGTCCAGATTAGCTCAGCAACCCCCTGGGTCGCCCCTCAGTGCCCCAGGCCCCTTGGGGAGCTCCCAGGCAGTGGGAGGGACAGGTAGTGGGGAAACAGGCAGTGGGGGGACAGGCAGTGGGGGGAACAGGCAGTGGGAGGGACAGGCAGTGGGGGAGACAGGCAGTGAGAGGGACAGGCGGTGGGAGGGACAGGCGGTGAGAGGGACAGGCGGTGAGAGGGACAGGCGGTGGGGGGGACAGGCGGTGGGGGAGACAGGCGGTGGGGGGAACAGGTTGTGGGGGGGACAGGCAGTGGGAGGGACAGGCAGTGGGGGGACAGGCAGTGGGAGGGACAGGCAGTGGGGGGACAGGCAGTGGGGGGACAGGCAGTGGGGGCCACATGGTAGGTGGGGGCATCCACTGTGCGTGGCCAGCCACACTCACCGTGGCACTCAGTACGGGTGGGGCTGGGCTGGAAGCCCTCATCACAGTCGCACCGGAAGCTGCCCTCGGTGTTGACGCAGCGGCCATTGACACAGAGGTCAGGCTGAGCGCGGCATTCATCGTCATCTGAGATGGGAGGGATGAGGCAGACCGGGGTGTGGGGTAGGCCACAGGCAACCTGTCTCTTCCACAGCCCCAAAGGGCCCCTTTGGGTCTGCCCAGGCCCTCTTGCTTATTTTTATTTTAATTTAATTTTATTAATTTATTTTTATTTTTATTATTTTCTATTTTGAGACAGAGTCTCACTCCGTCACCCAGGCTGGAGTGCAATGGCACCATCTCAGGTCACTGCAACCTTTGCCTCCTGGGTTCAAGCAATTCTCCTGCCTCAGTTTCCCAAGTAGCTGGGATTACAGATGCCCGCCGCCTTGCTCAATTAATTTTTTTTTAATTTATTATTTTTTTTAAATTGTTGGTAGAGACGGGGTTTTGTCATGTTGGCCAGCCTGGTCTTAAACTCCTGACCTCAGGTGATCTACCCGCCTTGGTTTCCCAAAGTGCTAGGATTACAGGCGTGAGCCACCGTGCCAGGCCTTATTTTTACTTTTATTGTTTTTGGAGATGGGGTCTCGCTCTGTTGCCCAGGCTGGAGTGCAGTGGCACTGTCCTAACTTATTGCAACCTCAAATTCCTGGGCTCAAGCGATCCTCCCGCCTCAGCCTCCCAAAGTGCTGGGATGACAGTTATGAGCCACTGTGCCTGGTCCGACCCTCTTGCTTCCACAAGGGGTTCCCTACACCCCTGAAGCTCCAGTACCCCCATACCTGTGCAGCCCTCCCCGGAGCCAGGCAGGGGCCGCATGCCTGGGGGACAGACGCACACGAAGGTACCGATGAGGTTCTTGCACTCCATGCCCCGGGCGTGGCAGTCCTGCTGACCATCTGCACACTCGTCCACATCTTCGGATGACCAGGGACAGATGGTCAGCCAAGGCCAGGCACCCCACGGCTGTGGGGACCTGGATTCCACCCTACGTCAGCCCTGGTGGGACCTGAGTAAATTCCCTGCAGGCCCTGTCAGGTGTCCATCCCTCCTAGGAAGGGAGCCTAGGAGGCTCCTGCCCAGCCCCAGCTTCCAAGAAGCTAAGGGAATCAGGAATTGTCCCACAAAGCTTGCATCCCCTGCCCACGTCAGAGTCTGTGAGTCTGCTCCTGGCCCCTGGAACACTGACTCTGAAACAGCCCCACAGACATTGAGTCCCAGACCAGGGTCTCCCACCCTTGACACTGTGAAATTTGGGATAGGAAAGCTCTCTGTGGTGGGTGGCTGTTCTGTGCGCATTGCAGGATTCTTTTTTTTTTTTTTTTTTTGAGATGGAGTTTTGCTCTTGTCGCCCAGGCTGGAGTGCAGTGGCAGGATCTCGGCTCACTGCAACCTCCGCCTCCCAGGTTCAAGTGATTCTCCTGTCTCTCAGCCTCCCAAGTAGCTGGGATTACAAGCATGCGCCACCACACCCAGCTGATTTTGTATTTTCAGTAGAGACAGGGTTTCACCATGTTGGTCAGGCCTACCTCGACACATGGCCCCATCCTCCCGCAGGGTGTAGCCGGCTGGGCAGGTGCACAGGTAGGAGCCCTCGGTATTGTGGCAGCGGAAGGCACAGAGCAGCGGGTTCAGGGAGCATTCGTCGATGTCTGGGGAGGCCAGTGGAGGTGCCAGCTGTGGGGGGGCTGTGGGTAGGACCTCCACTCCCTCCCCCAGGCATCTCCGTCACACGGCCCAGGTCCTGGGCAAGCAGAGTCGTACCCTCACAGGTCATCATGGGGCCAGGCTCAAAGCCGTCAGCACAGGCACATTCGAAGCCTCCGATGACGTTGGTGCATGTGCCCTGCCCACAGGGGTGGCCGACAGAGCACTCGTCTGTGTCTGGGTGGGGGTAAGGGGGTGGTCAATGCCTGCAGAGGGTCCCCCATCCTCAATAGCATCCCATCTGCCTGCCTGTTGACCACCACAGTTCGGATGGGGCCAGATCGAATGCACCTCTAGTCTGGCTATGGGGCAGGCAAGTGGTATGTGTTTAGTGAATGAATGAGTGAATGTGTGAGCAAGTGGGCAGGTAAGGGAATGCATGAGTGAGTAAGGGAGTGAGTGAATAAGCAATAAGTGAACGAATGAACCAGTGAATGAAGGAGTGATTAAACCAGTAACTGAAACTGAGGCAAGAGGGTCTCTTGAGTCCAGGAGTTCGAACAGAGCCTGGGTAACACAGCAAAACTTCATCTCTATAAAACATATAAATGAATAAGTGAATGAACGGTTAAATGAATAAGGGAATGAGTGAGTAAAGGGGTCAATGAGTGGGTGAATTAGTGAGTGAGTGAATGGAGGAATCAGCAAGGAAGTGAATGAATGAACAAGGGGGCAAATGAGGAAACGAATGAGTGAATAGGTGAGTGAAAGCATGAATGAATGAACAAAGGAACAAGTGAGTAAGTGAATAAATGAGTGATTGGATGGGTGAATGAGCAAGGAGACAAATGAAGGAATGAATGAATGAGTGAACAAATAAGCAAATGAATAAACGAGGGAGCAAACGAGTGAATGAGTGAATGAATGAGTGAATGAATGAATGAGCCAGTGACTAAATGAGGTGTGAATGAATGAGGGAGTGATTGAATGAACAAGTGAATGAATAAACAAGTGAAGGAATGAGTGAGCAAAGGAGTGAATGAGTGAGTGAATTAGCAAGTGAATAAGTGAGGGAGCAAATGAGTGAATAAGTGAGTAAATGAATAAATGAATGAGCAAGTGAATGAATGAGTGAGGTGTGAATGAATGAGGGAGTTAGTGAATTAACAAGTGAATGAATGAACAAGTGAAGGAATGAGTGAGCAAAGGAGTGAATGAGTGAGTGAACTGGTACATGAATGAGTAGATAGAGTGAGTGAATAAATGAGTGCATGAATGAGAAAATGAAGAAGTGAATGAGAAAATGGAGAAGTGAATGAGTGAGCAAGTGAATGAATAAATGAGTCAGTGAAAGAATGAGTCAGTAAATGAATAAGTGAGTGAGTAAATGAATAAGTGAGTGAGTGAATGAATGAGCAAGAAAATGAGTGAGTAAGTGAATGAATGAGTGAGTGAAGTACAGAGGGAGGAAAAGCGAATGGGGGAGAGAGGCAGTGGGTAAGGACAGGATCTCGCCCACTGCCTGGGAGTGTCTTCCCTGCCCTGCTCTGTTCCTTCCTGTCCTGGGAGGGGCCTGGGACAGGGCTGGAGCAGGGCTGGCCACTCACCCACACAGTTGATGCTGGTGAAGTCCAGGCTGTAGCCAAGGGGACACTCACAGCGGAAGGATCCATCGGTGTTGACACAGATGCCGTTAGTGCAGACGCCAGGGTTCTCTGCACACTCGTTCACGTCTGTGGATGGCAGGTGTTGCAGACATGGCTCCTGTCACCATGCAATCCCCAGAGCCCTGGCCACACTCAAGGCCCCAAGGGGATGAGAGCCCAAGCCCCAGGCTGGGAGGGTCCAGGGCCACTCGGGCTCTCAGCGGGAGCCTGAGACTCAGAGACCCAGGCAGTGCGGAGATGGATCTGGGTGGCCCAGAAGGGGCTCTGAGCACGTGGGTGAGGGGCTCACCTTCTCGGGAGTCATCCGGGCCTGGGACTGCCCCGTGGCCAAAGGGGCAGAGCTCCTGAAAGGCAGCTGGACAGAGAGGGGGAGGGGAGTCAGAGTCAGGGCCCAGGTGCAGCCCCCAGGTGTGTGCAGGGAAGGATGAGGGAAGAATGAGAGAGGAAGGTGAGGGCGCATCATGACAGGGGAGGCTGGACAGGGGTGGGCACTCACCGCTGCCTTCCTGGGGACACAGCTCACAGGGGTCTCCCCAACCCTCCCCAGGCCTCTTACTGCAGCAGCAGCGGGTCTTGGTGGTGTTGAAAGCTTTGGGCACCGAGCACTTCCCAGCCTCAAAACGGGTGAAGCAGAAACTCTTCCGTGTGTCTGTGGGATGGGGGCTCCATTACCCTGATTGAGGGCCACTGGCAGTGCCCACCTGCCTCTCTGACCTCTCGCACCCCAGTCCTGGTGAATAGGTTGTGCTGATCCTGCCAGTGGCCAATCAGAACATGCCACGCCCCTGGTCATGGTGATTGGTTTGAGGATGGACGTGTGACCTACTCTGGGCCAATGAGGATCTGCCCTGGGTTTTTCATTGTTGGTGGTGGTGGTGGTTTTTTGTTTTTTTCAGATGGAGTCTTGCTGTGTTGCCCAGGCTGCAGTGCAGTTGTATGATCTTGGCTCACTGCAACCTCTACCTCCCAGGTTCAATTGATTCTCCTGCCTCAGCCTCCCAAGTAGCTGGGATGACAGGCATGTGCCACCACACCCATCTAATTTTTGTATTTTTAGTAGAGACAGTGTTTCACCACATTGGCCAGGCTGGTCTGAAACTCCTGACCTCAGGTGATCAGCCTATCTCAGCCTCCCAAAGTGCTGGTATTACAGGCAAGAGCCACCGACCCCAACCTGCCCTGGGGTTTTGAGGGGACAGCTGGAATCGCACCCCACTTTATTGCTTTGGGGTGTTCTCATGCCAGGAAGAAAGATCAAACTCGGTGGTTACTCTTGGATCAAAAACCCCTTCCTGGAGAGGCAAAATGACTGATTCCAGAAAGCCCGAGGAACCTGGAATTCAGACTCCAAAACCCAAATCCTCGGCTCTGGACGCCTATCAAGTCCTCACCAGCAGGCTGGGGTCCCAGCCTCCCAGAACAGCAATTATTCGTTGAGGTGCACTGCAGGCTCTGCTCTCACCCTTATTGCCCCTGACCTGTGAGAGAACAGGCTGGCTCAAGCTGGGTGAGGTTAGCCCACAGTAGATGAGGCTAGCCCAGCTGAAACGGAGCCAGCCCAGAGTAGTCTAGGCTAGCTCAAACTGGACAAAACCAGCCCACTGACAGCCTATAGTCATGTGACCAATACAAGGAAAACCTAAATGAAGCACACACAGGCTAGCTCAAAATGGACCAGGTTAGCCCTCTGTTGACATGACCTCTATAGCCAAGAGGTTGCTGGCACTAGGATAACCCTGCTAATGCAGAGAGACACCTCTGCCTGGTCAAAGCTCCCGTAGGGTCATACAAGAAACTACAGCCCTCTTTTCTGGGCAATCTGACCCTTCCCCGCCCCACTTCCCACCCTCTTCCCTGAGCCCTGTGCAGACTCACCAAAGCAACGGTGCTCATTGTCAGAGAGGACAAAGCCAGGTGGGCAGAGGCACTGGAAGCTCCCAGGGCTGTTGCTACAGGTGCCAAAGAGGCAGAGGTTGGGCTCATCTGAGCACTCGTCGATATCTGGAAGGGCGGGGATATGAGCTGGGTGGGGGGCAAGCAGGACCTCCACCAGTGGGGAGAGGACTCCGCTGTGAGGAGGGGCAGATGGAGTGCAGGTCCAGCCAGGGGCTGCAGCGGGGCTGGGGTGCTGAGAGCTCAGTATGAGCTGTAGCGCGAGGTGAGCATTGTGTATGCACGTAGGTCCTTCCCGGAAGGTGTCTCCAGAGTAAAGGTCATGGTCAGGAAGAGTTCATGATTAGAGACTGAAACTGCACATAGTACAGCCTCTATGGAAAACAGTGTGGAGATTCCTTAAAGAACTAAAAGTGGAACTACCATTCAATCCAGCAATCCTACTACTGGGTACCTACCCAAAGGAAAGTAAGTCATTATATGAAAAGGACACATTCACATGCCTGTTTATAGCAACACAATTCACAATCGCAGAAATATGGAACCATCATGTTTATAAATGCCCATCAACCAATGAGTAGATAAAGAAAATGTGGTATGCAATACACCGTGGAATACTACTCAGCCACAAAATGGAACAAAATAGGTGCAGTGGCTCACACCTGTAATCCCAGCACTTTGGGAGGCCAAGGTCGGTGGATCACTTGAGTTCAGGAGCTGGAGACCAGCCTGGCCAACATGGTGAAACCCCCGTTTCAACTGAAAATGCCAAATTTAGCCAGGCGTTGTGGTGGTGCGCACCTGTAATCCCAGCTACCAGGAGGGTGAGGCAGAAGAATCACTTGAACCCGGGAGGTGGATATTGCAGTGAGCAGAGATCGTGCCACTGCACTCCAGCCTGGGTGACAGAGCGAGACTCCATCAAAAAAAAGACAAAATAATGTCCTTTGCAGCAACTTGGATGGGGCTAGAGGCCATTATTCTAAGTGAAGTAACTCAGGAATGGAAAATCAAATATCGTATGTTCTCACTTACAAGTGGGAGCTAATCTATGAGGATGCAAAGGCATAATAATGACATAAAGGACTTTGGGGACTTCCAGGGAAAGATGGGAGGGGGGTGAGGGACAAAAGACTACATACTGGGTACATTGTATACTACTCAGATGACAGGTGCACCAAAATCTCAGAAATCACCACTGAAGAATTTATCTATGTAAGCAAAAGCCACCTGTCCCCCCTTAACTGTTGAGATTAAAATAAGAAAAAATAGAAAAAAATTTTAAAACCTTAAAAAAAAAATAAAATTGCACAAAGCTAACTGAGACTGGATATATTTACCCTACACTGGATGGGGTTAGCTCATGTTGTATTAAGCTAGCCCAAATAGAATAAATCAGAATAGGCTGGGCGTGGTGACTCATGCCTGTATTCCCAGCACTTTGGGAGGCTAAGGTGGGAAGATCGCTTGAGGTCAGGAGTCTGAGACCAGCCTGGCCATCATGATGAAACCCCGTTTCTACTAAAAATACAAAAATTAGCCAGGTGTGGTGATGAGCACCTGTAATCCCAGCTACTCAGGAGGCTGAGGCAGGAGAATCGCTTGAACCCAGGAGGTGGAGGTTGCAGTGAGCTGAGAGTGAGACTCTGTCTCAAAAAAAAAAAAAAAAAAAAAGAATAGATCAGAAGAGATCAGGCCAGACTGGTTCAGATTATACAAGGCTAGCCCAGATGGAAGCCCAGATCAGAGGAGTTCAGGCCAGACTGGTTCAGGTTAGCCCAGGCTAGCCCATTTGCTCAGGCCAGACTGGTCCAGGTTAGACTACAGTGAACAAGGTAGCTCATCTGCTCAGCCCAGGTTGGTCCAGGTTAGCCCACACTCTCTGAGGCTAGCCCAAGTGGATAAATGGACCAAAGGAGATCAGGCCAGACTGGTTAGTCCAGACTGCATGAAATCATCTCTATAGGTGATTACAACAGTGAAGCTTGGGCCAGACTGGTCCTTGATCACCAGTTAGCAAGTGAGGAGCTCTACATTTGGGTACACTGAGAAACGGTGAGACCCCCACACCCATGTCAATTTATAGGATTCACGAGGAAGCCTGTGGGCACCAGAGACAAAATCCTGAGCGCAAAGTCCAGAAACAATCAGAATGACAATAATAGTTTATGAAGCTGTGTTTCACTCTGCGTTAAGTACATCTCCACCTTCGTCACAACCCTAGCTGGTATTCCCATTTTATGGATAGAGAAAGAGAGGCACTCCCTGGTCCCAAAAATGGGAGTTGGGGCTGGACACTCACCAATGCAGTGGTCACTCTGCACCTGGAAGCCAGGGGGACAGATGCAACGGAAGGAGCCCTCGAGGTTCTGGCAGGTGCCTGGTAGGCAGGTTCCTGCGAGGCTGAGGCACTCATTGGTGTCTGCGAAAAGAAGAAAGAAGGGTCCTTGTGCCAGCCAGGATGCAGGGGGCTCACCTGGGACTGGGACCAACACCTGCAATTACTGTGTGATCACCGAGGGCCCAAGGACAAGCCCTCGCAGTGGCAATTCTGGCTCCAGGGCAAGGGCTGAGACTCAGGACCACAGGGACAGCTGGGGAAGGATTATCTGACTCTCGTGGGGTTATAGGTGGGGCCAGATGGTGTCCAGTGGGAAGAGGTAGCAAGATTCCTAATCTGGCACCACCAGCAGATTCCTTCCATGGTAACTATTTAGTGCTTCTACTATTCTTTGCTTCTGGAAACTTACATTTTCAAGACAGCCTCACCCTACACCTCAAATCCCATACATAAAAACATAGGTTTGATGTACTGGTTTTATAATTATTTAATTAATTTATTTATTTTGAGATAGGATCTTTCCCTGTTGCCCAGGCTGGAGTGCAGTGGTGTGACTCCAGCTCACTGCAGCCTCAAACTCCTGGGCTCAAGTGGTTCTCCTGCCCCAGCCTCCCGAGTAGCTAGGACTACAGGCAATAGCCACCACTCCTGGCTAATTTTAATTTCTTTGTAGAGACGATAGCTCACTATGTTGCCCAGGCTAGTCTCAAACTCCTGGCCTCAAGCAATCCTTCCACCTCAGCCTCCCAAAGTGCTGGGTATTATTTTTTTAAACCTTAAAATAAATGCTTGGTAGTAAAAGGATCTATGCTCACCCAGAAGTACCAAACTGTGGTGTACATGGAGCAGGGGCTGGTTAAGATGCCTCCAAGCACCATAGGCAGACTCACCCACACAATTCTTCCCATCAGTTGTGAGCTCAAAGCCATCCTGGCAGAGGCAGTGGAAGGAACCAGCTGTGTTGAGGCAATGGCCAAATCGGCACACCTGCCCCACCAGGGTAGTACACTCGTCAAAATCTGTAGAGGGGAGATAGGCAAAATCTGTAGAGGGAGAGGGTCACCCACAAAACTTGAAGGGATCAAGGCTTCCTTGTACTTCTGTCTGCAACTGAGTTGAGTTGATAGCATTGGCTTCAACTTGAGCACTCATGTATAGACTGTGTATTAACCTTCCACCTATCTTATAAGGTAGTTGCTGATATTTTCTAATATAACTATGTAATGCTATGAATTTGCCTCTAAGTGCTCCCTTAGCTGCATCCTATGTATTTTCATATGTTATGCTTTCATTTTCATTTTCTTTTACTTCAAAATATTTTCTAATTTTCCTTATGATTTATTTGACTTGTGGATTATTTAGGAGTACGTTATTTAATTTCTAAATATTTGGAGACTTTCTGGGCATCTTTCTGTGGTCAATTTCTAGATTCACTTCCTTAGATTCTGAGAACCTACTTTGTGGCCAGCCTGCCAACTGAGCGGACTCACCCACACAATCCCCATTGTGTGTCACCACAAAGCCAGGGAAGCAGAGGCAGTTGTAGGAGCCGATGATGTTCTTGCAGCTCCCATTTCCACAAGGCTGCTGGTCACACTCATCAATGTCTGCAGAAGCAAAGCCCAAGAGCCCAGCCCAGCTCACCCAGGGCATTGGGGGACTTAGGGAGTGAGAGGCCAGCTGGACCTAGTGGTCCTCCCCTGCACCCAGCCCTGCCTAGATGACTGGACAGTGACCCCTGGGGGTGATGGCTGGGAAGTACTCCTGGTGTGATCTATCACCCCCATTTTACAAATGGGAAAATTGAGGCACAGGGAGGCAGATCAGCCATTTACCCAAGATCTTAATGTCAGGACCCAGACTTGGATCTGTCTGTGAACTAGGATGGACAGAAACACCACTTCCATCCCAGGGGAGGTGTAGACCCCAGGCAGCCTGACTTGAAAGGAGGGGGAAGATGAAGGTCTCACCCATGCACAGGGTGTGGTCTGCAGAGGCCTGGTATCCACGGTGACACAGACACATGTAGCTGCCTTCTGTGTCCATGCAGTCGCCATGGCTACAGACATTCAGGATCTCCCGACACTCATTCCGTCCTAGGGGTGCAGACAGCATGGTGTCCCCAGGGCCCCTACCACACAGTGTTTGCCTGAGCTCTCCCTACTGCAATGGAGAAGCCAGAGCCTGCCTTGAAGTTCCCCACTCAAACTTCCACCAGGGGTGTCAGGCTCTCAGCATTGACCTGAGCTCTCACTTCCATCACATCCTATTAACAGACACTCTCAATACATCCCCGATCCCTCTAATAGTATAGATAAAGAGAAAGACCTGGACAGAGCCATACCCCATCTAAGTCCCCATGGGCAACAGAGCCCAGCTCCCTCCTCCCAGAGACCCTGCTCACCCACACAAGCCCCGCCTGGCGACAGTTTGTACCCTCGGGTGCACTCGCAGCGGTAGCTGCCGGGGACGTTGATGCAGTCGGCATTCTGCTGGCAGGGACTCTCCCTGCTGCCACACTCATCGACATCTGGGCAAATACAGCAAATGAGGTGGGGGTGACAGAGAAGCCCATCCTGACAGAATCAAACCTGAAACCCAGTCCAATGCTTCGGAACAGGTGGTCTCTCTGGAAGCAGCCAGAGCTGGAGTGAGGGTGGTTATATGAGATGGAGGCCCTTGGAAAGGTGTTAGCCCATTATACAGATGCAGAAATGGAAGCTTACGGAGTTTTAGTTACTTGCCCAGATTGCACAGTGGCAGACATGCATCCCACCCAGACCCCAGGGCTGGGAACAGGGAGAGGTGGCACCTTCACAAGCCAGCAGGATGCTGTTGTAGTTGAAGCCTGTGGGGCACTCGCAGCGGAAGCTCCCCATCTGGTTGATGCAGACACCACTGGCACAGATGGCGGGGATCTCCCCACACTCATCAATGTCTGCAGAGGGCATCTGCCATTAGGGGCAGCCCAGCCCCCTGGGACTTCCAGTGACCCTCAGTGAAGGGACCCACTAGCCCTGCAATCTGGTTGAGGATGTTGTGGCCACAAATCAGCACACACTCAGAAAAATCTTGCTGTGGCCAAAATACATCCACTCACACCAGAAACAGATCAGGATGTGAGAGGAAAGACAAGAGCAGAGAGCGAGTGTGTGTTTTTCTAAACTAAAAATGCACACTTCCTGTGACCCAGCAACCTTGCTGGAAAGAAATGGCCTTAAGCATAAGCAGGATAGCGGTATGAGATGCTATTTAGCAAGAAACTGGAAACATCAATTGATGAATGCAGAGCAAAATATGGGATGTCTGTACCATGGAATATTCTTCAGCCTTATTAAGGAATAAAGCCCTGTAACATGTGACAACGTGGTTGAAACCTAAAATAATTCTTCTAAGAGAAGCCAGACACACAGGAACAATATTGCATGACTCCATTTAAAGGAAATGTCCAGAAATAGCAAATCAATAGAGACAGAAAGTCGATTTATGGTTGCCAGGGGCAGAAGGGAGGGGGTAAAGGGAGTGACTGCTAATAGGCATAGGGTTTACTTTTGTGTGATGAAAATGTTTTAAACTTAGATTGAGGTGATGGCTGTGTAACACTGTGAATGTACTCAAAACCACTGAATAGGACACTTTAAATGGGTGAAGTGTGTGGTATGTGAATTATTTCTCAATAAAGCTGTTATATATAAACAATGTAAATGTCTATCAGTAGGGGACTGGAAACAACCTAAGTGTCCATCAAAAGGGGACTTGAAAGAACCTAAGTGTTGGCCGGGCGCGGTGGCTCAAGCCTGTAATCCCAGCACTTTGGGAGGCCGAGACGGGCGGATCATGAGGTCAGGAGATCGAGACCATCCTGGATAACACGGTGAAACCCCGTCTCTACTAAAAAATACAAAAAACTAGCCAGGCGAGGTGGCGGGCGCCTGTAGTCCCAGCTACTCGGGAGGCTGAGGTAGGAGAATGGCGTGAACCCGGGAGGCGGAGCTTGCAGTGAGCTGAGATCCGGCCACTGCACTCCAGCCTGGGTGACAGAGCGAGACTCTGTCTCAAAAAAAAAAAAAAAAAAAAAAAAAAAAAAAAAAAAAAAAGAACCTAAGTGTCCATCAATGGGGAACTGAAAACAATCTAAGTGTCCATCAGTGGGGGACTGGAAACAACCTAAGTGTCCATTAATAGGGGACTGGAAACAACCTAAATATCCATCAATGTGGGGACTGGAAGCAAACTAAGTGTTCATCAGTGGGGGACTGTGATGAAAATGTTATTTTTGTGTGATGAAAATGAGTTCTAAACTTAGATTGAGGTGATGGTTGCATAACTCTGTGAATGTATTCAAAACCACCAAATAGGACACTTTAAATGGGTGAAATGTGTGGTATGTGAATTATATCTCAATAAAATTGTTATAAACAATATAAGCATCCATCCATAGGGGACTGGAAACAATCCACCTATCTATCAATAGGGGACTGGAAACAACCCAAGTGTCCATCAAAAGGGGATCTGAAACAACCTAAGTGTCCATCAAAAGGGGACTTGAAAGAACCTAAGTGTCCATCAATGGGGGACTGAAAACAATCTAAGTGTACATCAGTGGGGGACTGGAAACAAACTAAGTGTCCCTCAATGGGGGACAGGAAACAACCTAAGTGTCCATCAATGGGGGACTGGGAACAACCTAAGTGCCCACCAATAGAAGACTGGAAATAACCTAAATATTCATCAAGGGGGGACTGGAAACAAACTAAACGTCCATCAATGGGGGACTATGATGAAAATGTTATTTTTGTGCGATGAAAATGAGTTCTAAACTTAGATTGAGGTGATGGGTGCATAACTCTGTGAATATATTCAAAACCACTAAATAGGACACTTTAAATGGGTGAAGTGTGTGGTATGTGAATTATATCTCAATAAAATTGTTATAAACAATATAAGTATCCATCTGTAGGGGACTGGAAACAATCCACCTATCTATCAATAGGGGACTGGAAACAACCCGAGTATCCATCAAAAGGGGATCTGACACAATCTAAGTGTCCATCAGTAGGGGACTGGAAACAACCTAAGTTCCCATCAGTGGGGGACCTGGGATGTATCTGCACCATGAACCACTTCTAGGCAGGGCAAAGAAAGAGGCTGCATGGCAGATAGTAACCTGGCCAGTTCCTCAAGACACAATTTGGATGAAAAAAGCAAGTTGTAATCAACATGTCAAGCATTACATAATTTATGTAAAATGCCCCAGAAACCAACGTCATATATTTTCAGTGGGAGACCTATTATGTAATGAAGGAAGAAAAAACTAGAAAGAAATATTCCAGCTATAAAGCATAAGAATGTCCAGAGAAGGAGAAAAGAGACAGAGTTGAGGTGATAACTGGAGGAGAAGTGAGTTTTATTTGCCATGGTTTGATTTTTTAAGAAGAATATATTCAGAGGATTAAAACAAATGAAAATGGGCTTATCAGTTAAACACTGCATGGTTGAAATTTGGCATGCAGGTGTTAAATTATGCAATACCTTGCTAACTTAAAAAGGGAGCATTCTGGCCAGGCGCAGTGGCTCACACCTGTAATCCCAGCACTTTGGGAGGCTGAAGTGGGTGGATCACCTGAGGTCAGGAGTTTGAGAACAGCCTGACCAATAGGGTGAAACCCTGCCTCTATTAAAATACAAAAATTAGCCGGGCGTGGTAGCAGGTGCCTGCAATCTCAGCTACTCAGTAGGCTGAGGCAGGAGAATCCCCTGAACCCAGGAGGTGGAGGTTGCAGTGAGTTGAGATCGTGCCATTGCACTCCAGCCTGGGCAACAAGAGCAAAACTCCATCTCAAAAAAAAAAAAAAAAAAAAAAAAAAAAAAAAAAAAGGGGCGGGGAGCAGTTTGACACAAACTGCAACACAGATGCACCTTGAGGACATCATGCTCAGTGAAATAAGCCTGACACAAAAGGACAGATCCTGTGGTTCCACTCACAGGAAGTCCCTAGAACTGTTAGATTCAGAGTCAGAAAGTAGAATGGTGGGTTCCAGGGACTGAGGGGAATGGGGAGTGAGAGTTTCATGGGGACAGAGTTTCAGTGGGAGAAAATGAGAAAGTTCTGGAGATGGCGATGGTGATAGTTGCAAAACAATGCAAATGTACTTAATGCCACTGAACTGCGCACTTAAAAATGGTTCAAATGGTATTTTTCTGGAGACCAAAATAAAAAAAGTCTCACTCTATCCCTCAGGCTGGAGTGCAGCGGATCTCGGCTCACTGCAGCCTTTGCCTCCCGGGTTCAAGCCAGTCTCATGCCTCAGCCTCCCGAGTAGCTGGGATTACAGGCATGCACCACCACGCCCAGCTACTTTCTGTATTTTTAGTAGAGACAGTTTCACCATGTTGGCTAGGCTGGTCTCGAACTCCTGATCCACCCACCTCGGCCTCCCAAAGTGCTGGGATTACAGGCATGAGCCACCGCGCATGGCTAGAAAGGTAAATTTTATGTTGCATATATTTAACCATCATTTTAAAAAATGGATAACGGTTTAATAAAAATTTTAAAGTGTCATTCTTTAAAAAAAAAAAAAAAAAGTGTTTTTGAGGGCAGGATTCCTGGGGAGTTGGAGGTCTGTGGGAGGAGGAAGAGGGGAGGATGGAGGAATGGATGTAAGGAAAAGAGCTGTAGGGGAGGGGAGGGGTGGGAAGAAGCAGACCCAGGTGGATGGGTGCCCCGGGATAGAGCAGGAACCGCTCACTCACCAAGGGGCTTCCGAGTGTGGATGTCAATGAGGAATCCCGGGGCCTGGTTTCCGCATAGAATCTGGTAGTCAGCTGCGCAAAGGGGAACAAAGTTGAGTCTGGGGCTGCAGGCCTGACCCCAGCCTGCTCCCCATCTAGAGGGGACACCTCATCCCTGGAGCCCAGCCCTCAACTGGCCACCTTGAACTTTTTTTGCTCTCCCCATCCTTTGCCTCCTTCCACTTATTTAATTTAATTTAATTTAATTTAATTTTTTTGAGACAAAGTCTCACCCTGTCACCCAGCCTGGAGTGCACCGGTGCAATCACGGCTCACTGCAGCCTCAACCTCCCAGGCTCAGGTGACCCTCCCACCTTAGCCTCCCAAGTAGCTGGAATTACAGGCATGAGCCACAATGTCTGGTTTTTAAAGCCACCTAGTTTGCAGTAATGTTTTGCAGCAGCTCTGGGAAATGAATACGGAAATGAATAAACCCCTAGAAGCCCCCTTCCCATCACTGCCCCATTCCTGCAGCTCTTCCTGGTGCCTGGGCTGGCTGCTAGATCATTCCGACAGGACTCATTCCTGCTGTCAATACACTCTGTTCAGTCCTGCCTCCAGGCCTTGGCTCCTGTTGTGCCCCTGCCTAGAACACCTTCCCTCATCCTGACCGATGTTCCCATCAGGGTCCCAATCCTGGCTCTGAGTTTCTCCAGGTCTGCCCCTTCCCCAGCCCAGGAGGTCTATGGTCTCTCTAACCAGCTGTGCTTTCCTCCCCAGCCTGGGACATTTACCGACCCCCTCCCACCCTATCCCACCCCCAGCTACTCCTGTGAATCATCAAGGGCCTTCCCTACCCATGAAAACTCCATTGATCCATCCTGAATTCTCAAAATCTGCAAAATGGAAGAAAAGCTGCCTTGCTCACTTTAAAGTATTGCCTTCTATACATGGGAACTGACACAGTTTGGCTGCGTCCCTACCTAAATCTCAACTTGAACTGTAGCTCCCATATCCCCACATGTCATGGGAGGGACCCGGTGGGAGGTAATTGAGTCGTGGGGGCGGGTCTTTCCCGTGTTATTCTCGTGATAGTGAATGAGTCTCGTGAGATCTGATGGTTTTATAAAGGGCAGTTCCCGTGTGCATGCTCTCTTGCCTGCCACCATGTGAGACGGGCTTTTGCTCCTCCTTCACCTTCTGCCATGATTGTGAGGCCTTCCCAGCCATGTGGAACTGTGAGTCCTTTAAACCTCCTTTTTTTTTTTTTTTCTGTTCTGAGATAGGGTCTTGCTCTGTCACCCAGGCTGGAGTGCACTGGTGTGATAGCGGCTCACTGCAATCCCCACCTCCCAGGTTCAAGCAATTCTCTTGCCTCAGCCTCCCAAGTAGCGGGGATTATGGGCCTGCATCACTACGCCCAGATAATTTTTTTTTTGTATTTTTAGTAGAGACAGGTTTTCACCATGTTGGCCAGGCTGGTCTCGAATGCCTGACCTCGAGCGATCCACCCGCCTTGGCCTCCCAAACTGTTGGGATTACAGGCGTGAGCCACCACGCCCAGCCAAACCTCTTTTTCTTTATAAATTACCCAGTATCCAGGATTTCTTCGCAGCAGTATGAGAATGGACTAATAGGGGGACAGAACTTCAACTCTCTGGCTCTCATCAGAACAAGAATTAATCTAAGAGCCCTAAGGGCACTGTGTTTCCTTAACCATTATGCTACGAGGGGCCAGGCTGGGAAGAAGGTTGAGGAGGGTTACTCACGGCTGGTGGGAGTGGGGCAGGCCTCACAGGGTCTATTCCAGGCCTGGCCAATGTTGTAGGAGCAGCAACACATTTTTCGGGTCACGTTGAAGGCCAGCTCATTTTGACATGTGCCGTTATAGTGCCGGAAGCAGACACTCTTCCTCATATCTGTAGTTGGCATAAAGGAGAAGAATGTGGGTAAGGGTCACCTAAATCAGTGGAAGAGGGAGCCAAAGAGATGGGAACTCGTTAACTCATTCATTTGAAGATTACTGGCTTGGCCAGCCACAGTGGCTCACGCCTGTAATCCCAGAACTTTGGGAGGCTGAGGTGGGCAGATCACTTGAGGTCAGGAGTTCGAGACCAGCCTGGCCAACATGGCGAAACCCTGTCTCTGCTAAAAATACAAAAACTAGCTGGGTGTAGTGGCACACGCCTGTAATCCCAGTTACTTGGGAGGCTGAGGCAGGAGAATTGCTTGAACCTCAGAGGTGGAGGTTGTAGTGAGCCGAGATTGTGCCACTGTTCTCCAGCCGGCGCAACACAGCGAGACTCTATCTCAAAAAAAGAAAAGAGAGGGATTACTGCCTGGCTTGATTGGCTTGATGTCTCTCCCCCAACACACTTGGGGGATCTATTCATTTTTTTCAGCCTTTTTTGAGTAGTGCACAACCTGAGCAACTGTTCATGGAAGCTCTGGGCTCCTGAATCCTGTGGTTTTGTTTGCTGCCACATATCAGCACATCATATATGCTTATCCTCCCTGTCCATAGGCTTGAAGGCTCCCAGCAGTTCCTCCCATGCCCAGGTGCTGCTTCTGTGACTGCCATTTCCCTAGGTCATCATGCTTCTTACCCATGCAGTTGTTGCCACCATTGACTTGGAGGTATTCTGCAGGGCAGACACAGGTGTAGTTTCCCAGGGTATTGTAGCAGGTGCCAGGGCCACAGATGCCCGAGTGTGTGGAGCATTCATCAATATCTGCAGGGAAAGGAGGAGTGGAGGGGAACAGTGGGCAGCATCCAGGAATTGTCTGAATAACTCCCCTCCAGAGACCCAGCAAGGCCACTTCACTAGGGACCTAAGTTTGGTTTCAAAATCAGCCTAAAACGCACACACATCTTAGTGATGAAGAAAACTGTAATATGGGCCAGGCATAGTGGCTCATGTCTGTAATCTGAGCACTTTGTGACGCCGAGATGGGAGGATCATTTCAGCCCAGAGTTCGAGACCAGTCTGGGCAACATAGCAAGACCCCATCTCTACTAAAAATTTTAAAAAATTAGCTGGGCATGGTGGTGCATGTCTGCAGTCCCAGCCACTTGGGAGGATCACTTGAGTCCAGGAAGTTAAGGTTGCAGTGAGCTGTGATCACACCTCTGCACTCCAGCCTGGGTGCAGAATGAGATCCTGGCTCTAAAACACAAATAAACAAAAACCCACAAACAAACAAAAACAACATGATGTTAAGGGGAAAAAAAAAAGTTTACAAGCTGGATGCAGTTGCTCATGCCTATCATCCCTGCTTTGGGAGGCCAAGGCAGGAGGATCATTTGAGGCCAAGAGTTTGAGACCAGCCTGGGCAACATAGTGAGGTCCCATCTCTTCAAAAAATGAAAATTTAGCTGGGCATGGTGGCATACACCTGTGATCCCAGCTACTTGAGAGGCAGAGGTGGGAGGATCACCTGAGTCCAGGAGGTCAAGACTACAGTGAGCTGTGATTACACCACTGCACTCCAGCCTGGACAACAGAGTGAGACACTGGCTCTAAAAAAAAAAAAAAAAAAAAATTCATAAAAATAAAGTTGATGATGATACTGCTTCTATTAGGAACAAAATGACCTGAGTTCACGAGTCAGTTTTATAATCACCAAGAATGGATCATCCACGTCTTCCCAATATGATATGATAGGAATCAAGAACCTTATGGATAAAGTATTCTTGGGGGGAAAAAATTGATTCTCAATCTGATCATTACTCTAGTCCATGGGGCAGTAAGCTTTTTCTGTAAAGAGCCAGATTGTTTTGGTTTTGCAGACCAAACTACAGTGTGTCATGATTATTCAATCTGCCAATGTAGTAAGAAAAGCAGACACAAACAATATGCAAACACACTGTGGCACTGGTTGTGCTCCAAGGAAATTTTATTTATGGACCCCTGAAATTTGAATTTTATACAACTTTCTCCTTCTCTCCTTCCTTCCTTCCTTCCTTCCTTCCTTCCTTCCTTCCTTCCTTCCTTCCTTCCTTCCTTCCTTCCTTCCTTCCTCTTTCTCTCTCTCCTTTTTTTTTTTTTTTTTGAGTCAGAGTCTCACCCTGTTGCCCAGGCTGGAGTGCGATGGCCTCATCTCGGCTCACCGCAACCTCCACCTCCAAGGTTCAAGTGATTCTCCTGCCTCAGCCTCCCGAGTAGCTGGGACTATAGGCGTGTGCCAGCATGCGCAGCTAATTTTTGTATTTTTGGTAGAGATGGGGTTTCACTATGTCGGCTAGGCTGGTCTCAAACTCCTGACCTTGTGATCTGCCCACCTCGGCCTCCCAAAGTGCTGAGATTACAAGCGTGAGCCACCGTGCCCAGCCTTTTTCTTTTTTTTTTTTTTTAAGACAGGGTCTTGTTCTGTCACCCAGGCTAGAGTGCAGTGGCATAATCACAGCTCACTGCAGCCTCAACTTCCGAGGCTCACGTGATCCTCCTGCCTCAGCTTCCCAAGTAGCTGGGATTACAGGCATGAGTCACCATGCGTGGCTAACTTTTTAATTTTTTGTAGAGACAAGGGCTTGCCAGGTTGCCCAGGTTTGTCTTGAACTCCTGGCCTCAAGCAATCCTCCCACTTCAGCCTCCCAAACTACTGGGATTACCAGTGTGAGCTGCCACGCACCCAGCCTTGAATTTCATATAATTTTCATGTGTCAAAAAATGTTATTCTTCTTTTGTTTTTTTCAACCACCGAAAAAAGTGTAATAAAGTATTCTTAGCTAGCAGGCAAAAATAGGTTGTGGAATATTAGCATGCTAAGAGTGATGTCACCAAAAATAGCAGAGTAGGGAACTCCAGGGCTCCATTCCTCCACAAAAGTAACTATTGAGCTGGCAAAACAGACAAAAATCAACTTTTGCAGAACTCTGGAATCCAGTCAAAAGCTTCCAACACCCAGACAAAGAAATGGTGAAGAAAGAAGCTGCTGTACTTTGTAAGGGAGTGTCGTGGCGTTTTTAAGGGCCTGCCTACCATCCCCCACGCCACAGATCCACAGCAGCCATGAACATCTTAAAAGCAGCAAGAGGGAACTGACAGATCATGACAAAAGAGGAGGCAGGGGGCAGAAGCCTTTCTATGAGGCCTTCCCTCCTCGACCCTTGTGAGGCTTGGCAGGGCACGAAGGCAGGGAGAGAGCGGAAGAGCCTGACCCACCCCAAAGAGAGTCCATGCTCACCCTCACAGATGCGGGTGTGCTCACTGAGGTGGTAGCCAGGTGGGCACTCACACTGGAAACTGCCAAAGGTGTTGATGCAGTCACCCCCTTGACACAGCCCTGGCAGCTCTTGGCACTCGTCGATGTCTGTCAGGAAGTAAGGAAGCCATGTTTGGGAGCTAAACTCATGCAGAGGACTTAAGGGGCACCCACGCTAAGCTCTGGGTTTTCCAGGGCCCTCTCGAGGATCCCCAAGAGCTGTCCATGACTGATAGACATTCGAAGGGTCTATCTTGACGGCTGGACACAGACTCTCTTGAGTTAATGTTACCCTAAATTCAACTCCATTCCCTTCATCTGCTAATCCATTCTCCCATCCACCACATAGTTTCCTCTAGATAGAGAACTAGATAGTTTTCTTCCTCTAGATGGAGAATAGATAGTCTTCTCCAACCTCGTCATTCCCTAACAAAAGGATGGATGGGAGGATGGATGAATGGATGGATGAGCGGATAGATGCATGGATATGAAAACAGTGAATGGGTAAATAAGCAAGTGGGTCAATGAATGCGATGATGAGTGAGTGGATAGATAAAGATGGATGGGTAGGAAGGTGGATGGATAGGAAGGTGGATGGGTAGGAAAGTGGATGGGTAGGAAGGTGGATGGATAGGAATGTGGATGGATAGGAAGGTGGATGGATAGGAAGGTGGATGGGTAGGAAGGTGGATGGGTAGGAAAGTGGATGGGTAGGAAGGTGGATGGGTAGGAAAGTGGATGGGTAGGAAGGTGGATGGATAGGAAGGTGGATGGATAGGAAGGTGGATGGGTAGGAAAGTGGATGGGTAGGAAGGTGGATGGATAGGAATGTGGATGGATAGGAAGGTGGATGGATAGGAAGGTGGATGGGTAGGAAGGTGGATGGGTAGGAAAGTGGATGGGTAGGAAGGTGGATGGGTAGGAAAGTGGATGGGTAGGAAGGTGGATGGATAGGAAGGTGGATGGATAGGAAGGTGGATGGATAGGAAGGTGGATGGATAGGAAGGTGGATGGGTAGGAAGGTGGATGGGTAGGAAGGTGGGTGGATAGGAAGGTGGATGGATAGGAAGGTGGATGGATAGGAAGGTGGATGGGTAGGAAGTTGGATGGATAGGAAGGTAGATGGGTAGGAAGGTAGATGGGTAGGAAGATGGATGGGTAGGAAGGTGAATGGATAGGAAGGTGGATGGATAGGAAGGTGGATGGATAGGTGAGTAGATAGATAAAAGAGTGAATGGGTGGGTGGATAGATGGATGGATGGATGGATGGATGGATGGATGGATGGATGGATGGATGGATGGATGATGGATGGAGGATGGGGGATGAATGGATGAACAGATGGGAGATAGAAGATGGATGGAAGGGTGGATGAATGGAGGGATAGAATGGGTGGATGGATGAGTGGATGGATGGATGTATTGAGGATGGATGGGTGAATGGGGGATAGATGGATGGGTGAGTAGATGGATAGAAGAATGAGAGATAGGTGGGTGGGAGATGGATGGATGGAAGAGTGGGAAATAGGTTAATGGATGGATGAATGGGGGCTAGCTGAAGGATGGGGATGGATGGATGGGTGAATGGATGCATACAAGGATAGCAGAGGGATGAGTGATGAATGGATGAATGGGTGGATGGAGCACGGTTGGATGGAAGGATGGAGGGATGGATGGAAGGATGGATGAACGGAAGGATGGATGAATGGGTAGATAAAGGATAGTTGGATGGAAGGATGGAAGGAAGGATAGATGAATGGGTAGATGGAGGAGGTTAGATGGGTAGAAGGATGAATGGATGGAAGGATGAGTGGAGGATGGATGAATGGATGGATGGTCGGGTGGAAGGACGGATGGATGGATGGATGGATGGAAGGATGGGTGGATGGAAGGATGAATGGACAGAAAGATTGGGGATGGATGAAAGAATGGGGTACAGATGAAGGAGAGGGGATGAATGGGAAACCAGATGGATGGATAAAAGGATAGGAGAGGGATGAGTGAGGGATGGATGAATGGGTAGATGGAGCATGGTTGAATGGAAGTATGGAAGGAAGAATGGGTGAATGGGTACATGGAAGATGACTGGATGGAAGGATGTATGTATGTATGGATGGATGGAAAAAATGGGCAGAAGGATGGATGGATGGATAGATGGATGAATGGATGGATGGAAGGATGGATGGAAGGATGGATGGATGGATGGATGGATGGATGGATGGATGGATGGATGGAAGGATGGATGGATGGATGGATGGACGGAAGGAAGGATGGAAGGATGGATGGATGGATGGATGGATGGATGGATGGATGGATCGATGGATGGATGGAAGGATGGGTGGAAGGATGGATGGATGGATGGATGGATGGATGGATGGATGGATGGATGGACGGAAGGAAGGATGGAAGGAAGGAAGGAAGGATGGATGGATGGATGGATGGATGGATGGATGGATGGATGGATCAATGGATGGATGGAAGGATGGGTGGAAGGATGGGTGGATGGAAGGATAAATGGATGGAAGGATGGAGGATGAATGGAAAGATGGGGGACAAATGAAAAGATCAATATACCAACAAGTGGAAGAAACGGCTGAAAGAACAGATTAAAAAAATTCAACACAAACTAAAAGCATAGTGTGGTCCTGCTGCCCAGCCTCCAGGTGTAAAGATTTGCCCCATCCCAGGACAAAACTGCTCAACTCTGCACTTTGGTGAGATGGGGATGAGAGAAAAGTCAGTCTTTAGGCAGACAGATGGATGGATGGTCTGCCAGGAACTCACCTTCCAGAATGACAGTGATGGGGTTAGGCCGGAAGCCCTCACCACCTGGGCACAGGGTTCTGTACTCAGCTGTAAGGGAAACAGACTCCTGTGAGGTGGAGTATTGGGGCAAAACTTAGGGGAAACAGGGGAGCAACAGCAGGAAGCCTGAAAAGGGCGCAAGAGCGGGCTCCCATCCTTCTACTGTACTAACTACATCCCCATATCTCTTTAGCCTCTTAGGGCCAAGGGACTTCGGCCAGTCCTGGGACTGCGTGTGTGTGTGTGTGTGTGTGCATGTGCGTGTGCATACGTGTGTGTGTGTAAATGTGGATTCCCATTCAACATGTGAGCAGAGTTACATGGTAGTGGCTGGGGGCAGGAAGGAGAGAAGATGATTCCTTCTGATCCAAAACCATATCCTAGTGTAACTGCAAGTTTTCCCCATGCAAGGAAGACCCTGGACATCCACACACGCACACACCTGAATAGGTGGACAGGTACCTCCCTGTTTCACACCTGAGGACTTTGCACATACTGTTCTCACTGCATTGCACATCATTCCCCCTACTCTGCTAGGAAAACTCCTACACATCCTTCAAAACCTCACTCACGCCTCCTCCCCTGGAAAGCCTTCCCCACAGCTTTCTCTTCTCCACAGCTTTCTCCTGAGCTATGGCTATGCCTCAAAGAAAACCCTTAGGACAGCTCTACTCTCATAGTCCTGAAACTTGGTTTAAGAGTGAGGGAGAAGCAGTGTGCAGAGGCTGTGGTTCATCCTTCTCCGAGTCCCCAGCCCCCAGCACATGACACAGAGGAACTCTCAGTGTTTGCTGACTGACTGAGTGATCAAGTGACTACAAACACAGAGAATTTACAGAAAGCAGCCTTGGAGAGAGGCCCAGCCAAGAGTACACTGTATGACCCAGGATGAGCCCCTCTCCTTCCCCAGTTCTTGGTTTTCCTGTCGCCTAAGCCCCACCTCCCCTTAGCAGAGATGACCCCCTAAGCTCCCGGGTCTCGGTGGCTCAGGCCACGGTGCTCAATGGTCCCCACAGGGACTCACTGGTGTTGGCCACTGGGCACAGCTCGCAGGGATTGCCCCAAGCCCGGCCCAGGGAACAACAGCAGGAAGCCCGGGTGACACCAACTCCGATCTCAGCACTGCAGGAAATGCCACCGTCCCCTCGGTCATGCGTCTCCAGGAAACAGTTCCCAGCCCGAGTGTCTGAACAGGCAGAAGGGGATGGTTAGCAGGTGTCAGGGGGAAAGCCGCACGTGTTCGTGTGCATGCATGTGTCTATTTCAACAGGTGACAAGGACAACCGCTCTTGCGGGAGACCAGCAGATGTCCCGTTTGTCAGGAGCAGGTAGATTTGAACACGTGGACATCTGAGTTAACCCGGGGGCAATCCCACCCACCTCTGCTGGCCCCAGAACCCTGATCTGGAGCTGAGCATGGACTCACCCACGCAGCCCACTCCGCTGGGGTTCAGCTCAAAATCCTGGGGGCAGCGGCAGAGGTAGCTGCCGGGGGTGTTAACGCACACGCCGTTGATACAGTTTACTGGGTCTGCACACTCGTTAATGTCTGTGGGGAGGAGGCGTGGTCCTCAGCAGGGAGCCCTGCCTTGGCCCCCCTCCCTCCTGGCTTCATCCTGGGAAGCTGCAGCCCTCACTCAAGGTCAACTTCTGGGCACCAGGGGACAATGTCATGTCCGTCCCTGGGAAGAAACCTAACGGGACAGGAACCTCCAGTCTGCCCTGTCCCCTCCAATCCCATTCCTTCTCCTGCTCTGTTCTGCTTGGCAGAGTTTTGCTCGTTGAACTCTACCTGCCCTGGGTTCCATGCAGTCAACATATGAAAACCATATCTATTTTATTTTTCTTAATTTATTGATGTTTAGAGACAGGGTCTTGCTGTGTTGACCAGGCTGGAGTGCAGTTGCGCAATCACGGCTTACTGCGGCCTCAGACTCCTGGGTTCAAGCAATCCTTCTGCCTCAGCCTTTGGAGTAGCTGGGACTACAGGTGTGCACCACAATGCCCAGCTAATTTTTTATTTTTACTTTTTAGAGATGGGGTCTTGCTATGTTGCTCAGGCTGGTTTCCAACTCCTGGCCTTGAGTGATCCTCCCACCTCAGCCTTCCAAAGTGCTGAGATTATGGGCATGAGCCACCACACCTAGCCAAAACCCATCTATAGAAAATACTTTCAAACCATGGGTTAGCACATTCCAATCTGTAGGCCAAATCCGGTCTACCACCTATGTGTGTCAATAAAGTTTTATTGGTACAGGGGCCACATTCATTCATTTACATATTGCCTGTGGCTGCTTTTGAGCTACAATGGCAGAGTTGAATCATTATGACAGAGACTGACTGTGTGGCCTGCAAAGCCAAAAATATTTACTATCTGCCCATTTCTAAAACACACAGAGGTGGGAGACCCTTTTGGCAGCTAGGTGGAGAGGCCACTTCAATCACTGAACTTATTCAGCTGGGGAACAGGCACGGGAAATGATGGGGACATCAGGCAAGGTGCTCCCTACCCCCCCACAAGACTCCAAGGGAGGATGCTTGAGAAGAGATCTGAGGGCAGTGAGGGAGCGAGCCATGTCCCCTGCCCCAGCTCCTGCTCTCTCCTCCCTCCTTCCAGCCCAGATGACCTCACACCTGTGCAGTTGCCACCCCCTCGGTCCAGTTCGTAGCCACCATCGCAGATGCAGCGGAACATTCCAGGCAGGTTCTCACAGCTCCCAAATGCACAGAGGTTCCCTTGCGCACACTCGTCCACATCTGCGGGGACCCTGGGTCAGCCTGCCCCACCCAGAGTCTGCGGCAGGGACCCACCCACTCTGTCCTCTGCCCTGCCGGGCCCGGCCTCACCCTGGCAGGCCCGGTGGTCCTCAGTGGGGTCAAAGCCCATCTCACATTCGCAGCGGTACCCGCCGGGCGCATTGAGGCACTGCCCGTTATCACAGAGGTCCACGTTCTCGGCACATTCGTCTCTGTCTGAGGGGTCCCAAGATTCGGAGGACTGGAGACTGGTGGACCCGGACCCATGCAGGGTGGGTGGGAGGGAGGCCCCAGTCACTGGAACACTTCACTGTCAGCCAGAGTCCCAGGCAAGTAGCCCTGGGGACTCCGTCTCTGACTCAGGGTGGGAGGCAAGTGACCAAAGAAGGGTCAGGGAGGGGAGAGGTGGTCTGGACTCTTGGACCCCAGAGAGGGTACCCAGTCACTCCGGATCCAGGGAGGAGAGCAGCCAGGAAGGAAGTGTCTCATGCACTTAGGGGTCCAAGGGAGCCGTGGGCAGGCAGTAGCACCCCCTGGGCCGAGGACACAGCCTCTCCAGCACCCATGGAGCGATGAGTGAGTCAGAAGGAGTCAGGAGGTTGAGTGACCATGGCGGCCACCGTGAATTCAGCCCCCGTGGCTGTCCCTCTAGGGCCCCTGCCCTCCCACCCCCTAATCTCACCTTCGCAGGAGAAGCCATCCCCGGTAAAGCCCTGGCGGCAGGTGCAGCGGTAGGAGCCAGGGACATTGAGACAGTCACCTTTTGGGCTGCACCGGTGCTCCTGGGAGACGCATTCATCCAGGTCTGCAGGAGACGGAGCCCAGGCCCCCCACCCCATGGCGTGTGCATTGTGGGGGGCAGAAGGGAGAAAGACTCTTCAATCCTCCAACCCTGACTGCCCCCCTGCAGACACCCCCACACCCCACCCTCCCACTGCCTTGCCCCTCACCTACCTCTTCTGCTTTGCCCCGATTTCCTGCCCCCAGGTACTCACCATGACATTCGAAGCCATGCCCCTCCCAGCCTGGCAGGCACCTACAGCTGAAACTCCCTGGGATGTTGAGACAGGAGGCATGACTGTCACAGTTGTGTCCTCCAACCTCGCATTCATCCACATCTAAAGGGAGAGGAGGCACAACGCCGAGACCCAGTCACAGAAGGAAAGACTTGATGCAATAGCAGCTGAACGGGTGGGGACTCTTCCTCTCTAGGGGAGAGCTGGTCCAGAAAGCCTCCTCCCCTCCACTGGGGGAGCTTCCATCTTTACCCAGAGCCCGAGAGGAAAACCCCCAAACCTAACAGACATGACTCTCAGCAGCCCTCAGAAATGGTCTGAAATAGCAGCATGAAAGACTTGGGGTAGATATTAAGAGTGACTGTCCAGCCAGGCACGGTGGCTCACGCCTGTAATCCCAGCACTTTGGGAGGCTGAGGCAGGCAGATCATGAGGTCAGGAGATCAAGACCATCTTGGCTAACACGGTGAAACCCTGTCTCTACTAAAAATACAAAAATTAGCTGTGCGTGGTGGTGGGTGCCTGTAGTCCCAGCTACTCAGGAGGCTGAGGCATAAGAATGGTGTGAACCCAGAAGGCAGAGCTTGCAGTGGGCAGAGATCGCACCACTGCACTCCAGCCTGGGCAACAGAGGGAGACTCCGTCTCAAAACAAACAAATGAAACAAAAACAAACAAACAAAAAAACAAGTGACTGTCCGGATGAACACGCCCCCTTTCCAAGCCAGGATTTCCCTGTCCACCAGCATTTCCAATCCAGAGGCAATTCTGCCTCACCCTTATGACCTCTGCCACGTTAAATCTGGGTGAGCTACTGTTACTAAACATTTCTTTACCACACTCCTGTTCTCGCTGACATAAATCATGTTTTAAAAGACAATTTTGGATCCACATCAACAACCTCTAAGAAGTCATGAGCTTCATGCTATGTTGTGTAACATTTGTTTCTAATACACATTAAAATAACCATCTAACTGGAGTCGATAGAATTGTGTCCCCTTAAAAGGTATGTTCAAGTCCTAAACCCTGAAACCCGTGAATGTGACCTTATTTGGAAACAGGGTCTTCGTAGATGTAACTAAGTTAAGATGAGGTCATCCGGATTAAGGTAGGCTCCGGTCCAGTGACTGGTGTTCTTCTAAGACCAGTGACTGGCTGTGTAGCCAGATGCAATGACTTACATCTGTAATCCCAGCTACTCGGGAGGCCAAGGTGGGAGGATCACTTGAGGCAAAGAGTTTGAGACCAGGTTGGGCAACGTAGTGAGAACCTGTTTCTACAAAAACACCTTTTATTCCCCCCCTCGAGGCATGGTTTCACTCTGTCACCCCAGCTGGAGTACCGTGCAGTGGTGCAATCTAGCTCACTGCTGCCTGGATCTCCTGGTCTTAAAGCAATCCTCCAGCCTCAGCCTTCTGAGTAGCTAAGACTACAGGTGAGCGCCAGCATGCCTGGCTAATTTTTTAAATTTTTGTCTCAAACTCCTGAGCTCAAGAATCCTTCCACCTCCACCTCCCAAAGTGCTGGCATTACAGAAATGAGTCACCATGCCTGATCAACAAAAACTTTTTAAAAAATTAGCCCGGCATGGTGGCATGCACCTGTAGTCCCAGATACTCGGGAGGCTGAGGCTGGGAGGATTGCTTGAACCCAGGAATTTAAGGCTATGAACCAGTTCATGAGCTATGATCACACCACTGCACTATAGCCTGGGCGACACAGCCAGACCTTATCTTTACAAATTAGATACTATTGGGTGCAGTGACTCGTAATCCCAACAAATTGGGAGGTCGAGGCAAGAGGATTACTTGAGTCCAGGAGTTCAAGACCAACCCGAGTGACATAGTAAAACACTATCTCTACAAAAAAAAAAAAAAAAAAAAATTAGCTGAGTGTGATGGCACGTGTGGGAGACTGAGATGGGAAGATCACCTGAGCCCGGAGAGGTGGAGGCTGCAGTGAGCTATGATTGCATCACTGCACTCCAGCCTGGGAGATAGAGTGGGACACTATCTCAAAATAAATAAATAAATAATGTAAAAAATGAAAAAATTTAAAAAACAGATACACAGAGAGAAGAAGGCCTTGTGAAGATGGAGACAGAAACTTGAATGACACGTCTACAAGCTGAGGAACACCAAGGAGGCATGGAACAGGTTCTCCCTCTGAGCCCCCAAGAAGGTACTAACCCTGCAGACACCTTGATTTCAGACTTCTGGTTTCCAGAACTATGATTCTAGAAGGAGAATACATTTCTTTTTAATTAAAAAACAAGTTTTGGTTTTTCTTTTTGAGATGGAGTTTTGCTCTGTGGCCCAAGCTGGAGTGCAGTGGTATGATCTCGGCTCACTACAACCTCTGCCTCCCAGATTCAAGTGATTCTCCTGCCTCAGCCTCCCAAGTAGCTGGGATTACAGGCATGCGCCACCACGCCCAGCTAATTTTGTGTTTTTAGTAGAGACGGGGTTTCACCATGTTGGCCAGGCTGGTCTCAAACTCCTGACCTCAGGTAATCCACCCACCTCAACCTCCCAAAGTGCTGGGATTACAGGTGTGAGCTACCCTGCCCAGACTAATTTTTAAAATTTTTAATAGAGATGGGGTTGTTGTCTCTATTAATGTTGCCATATGGCCATGTTGTGATGTATCCATGTCACCCAGGCTGGTCTCGAACCCACAGGCTCAAGCAATCCTCCCGCCTTAGCCTCCCAAAGTGCTGGGATTACAAGTGTGAGCCACCGTGCCAGGTGGAGAATCAATTTACTTTTTTTCTTTTGAGATGGGGTCTCACTCTGTTGCCCAGGCTGGAGTGCAGTGGTGCTATCTCGGCTCACTGCCACCTCTGCCTCCCGGGTTCAAACGATTCTCCTGCCTCAGCCTCCCAAGCAGCTGGGATTACCATGCCTGGCTAATTTTTGTATTTTTAGTAAAGATGGGGTTTCACCATGTTGACCAGGCTGGTCTTGAACTCCTGACCTCAGGTGATCTGCCCACCGCAGCCTCCCAAAGTGCTAGGATTACAGGCGTGAGCCACCGCGCCCGACCCAGAGAATCAATTTCTTTCTTTTTTTTTTTTTTTTTTTTTGAGACGGAGTCTCGCTCTGCCACCCAGGCTGGAGTGCAGTGGCCGGATCTCAGCTCACTGCAAGCTCCGCCTCCCGGGTTTACGCCATTCTCCGGCCTCAGCCTCCCGAGTAGCTGGGACTACAGGCGCCCGCCACCGCGCCCGGCTAGTTTTTTGTATTTTTAGTAGAGACGGGGTTTCACCGTGTTAGCCAGGATGGTCTCGATCTCCTGACCTCGTGATCCGCCCGTCTCGGCCTCCCAAAGTGCTGGGATTACAGGCTTGAGCCACCGCGCCCGACCCAGAGAATCAATTTCTAAGCCACCAATTGTGTGATCCTTTGTTACGGCAACCACAGGGAACTAACATAGTCACTACTCAAATGTTTAAGTGTTCATCCCTGTATTGCATCCAATTATCAGGGATCTGCCTTTTCAGAAATGCTGCTGCAGACAGGTGGGGCTTCCCTTCCTGAGCTGTTCAGGGGACCCCCAGGGCACTGTATGGGACTCTGTTCTTTTTTTTTTTTTTTTTTTTTTTGAGACGGAGTCTCGCTCTGCCGCCCAGGCTGGAGTGCAGTGGCCGGATCTTGGCTCACTGCAAGCTCCGCCTCCCAGGTTCACGCCATTCTCCTGCCTCAGCCTCCCGAGTAGCTGGGACTACAGGCGCCCGCCACCTCGCCCGGCTAGTTTTTTTTTTTTGTATATTTTAGTAGAGACGGGGTTTCACCATGTTAGCCAGGATGGTCTCGATCTCCTGACCTCGTGATCCGCCCGTCTCGGCCTCCCAAAGTGCTGGGATTACAGGCTTGAGCCACCGCGCCCGGCCTATTTTTCTATTTTTTTTCGAGACGGAGTCTTGCTCTGTCGCCCAGGCTGGAGTACAGTGGGCGGATCTCAGCTCATTGCAAGCTCTGCCTCCCGGGTTCACGCCATTCTCCTGCCTCAGCCTCCCAAGTAGCCGGGACTACAGGTGCCCGCCACTACGCCCGGCTAATTTTTTTGTATTTTTAGTAGAGACGGGGTTTCACCGTGTTAGCCAGGATGGTCTCGATCTCCTGACCTCGTGATCCGCCCGTCTCGGCCTCCCAAAGTGCTGGGATTACAGGCTTGAGCCACCGCGCCTGGCCTCTGCTCTTGCTTTAACACAAGAAGCCATCCGTGGAAATCTATGAGCATGAACTCTGGCTGTGCTCGGCATGAATCGCATGATTCCCGAAAGGGCCCAGGGAGTCTTCTCTGCCTGCACCGCTGACCGCCGGCTCACCAGAGCAGCCCGTGGCCCCCTTCCTGACCATGTAGCCCAGCTGACAGTGGCAGACAAAGGAACCCTTCGTGTTCTCGCAGTCCCCGTGGAGGCAGATGTGAGGGTTCAGGTCGCACTCATCCACATCTGTTGGGGAAGAAAGCATGAGGTCTGAGGACTGGGTGCAGGGGTGACGGGAGAGGAAGTGGGTGAGGGTGGGAGGGAGAGCCCCAGCATTCCTGACTGTCCCGCCACACGGGTCCTCTCTGCTAGGACTCGCTTTCTTTTCTCCAGGGGCGGGGAGCTCCCTCTGCATCCACTACTGGGTAATCGGGAATGTTCTGTGAGCCTTTCGCAGTGCACATTCCAAAGAACACACCAGGAATGTGCTTCCAAAAGTATTTTATGGTCAAATACATTTAGAGAAGGCTGAGATCCACAAAGCTAACCAGGGTTTCCTCCTGCAGGACTTTTCAGAGCCTTTATGCCAATATGCACAGTGGATCTGCAACAGGGGCATGGAGCAGAACGCATTCCCTAAATGCATTTGTTCACAAGGCCCATCGCTGAGACTTGTTTGCTCTCTGAGACTCTTATAAACTGGAACACTCTAAGCTCTTTAAGCTTCACTCGGTTTCTTGGCGGGGAGTTACATTGTTACTTCCTGGAACTTCCACAGGCCGGCCTCAGCTTTGTCCTGATGGGGCACCCAGCACACAACAGGACAACCTGTAGCTGGGTGAGGATAGCAATCGCCACCTTACAGAACACAGCTCTGAGTCTGTTTCCTGCCTTGTCCACTGTCCTCTGCCAGAAACCCCTTTGTCTTTGGTGATCGTAATGCACAGACCTTGAACAGGACACGATCCTCCAATAGGTGTAGCATATGTCATATTAAACAAACGCCATTTAAAAGAGCAAGGTTTGGGGAATTCTGCTTCTGTTCCATAAATGGGATCTCATGGGCTTTGGGAAGCAGACTTGGGATACGGGGGATGCTTAAGTGGAAAACCAAGTGCTGTTACAAAACCTCATCTCTCTACCCGCAAATGGCAGGGGTGGGGTCCAGCATTTGTCATTGTCATGCCTATGTATCACCTTGTGGAAGACCTGGTGTGTGAATTCTGACACCGCCTCCTCCACCCCGCCATCCCGGCTCCTCACCAACACATGTCCTCATGTCCGGCGTGGCCACGAAGCCATCATAGCACAGGCAGCGGTGACCCCCCGGCACGTTGGTGCAGTGGCCTTGGTCACAAACACTGGGGTTCTCTTCACACTCATCCACGTCTGGGGGAACAGGGTTGGGGACTGTGCTTAGCTTTGCCCTGATAGACCACCCAGTACACATCTGCTCCCCAGCCCCCAGGACGACCTGTAGCCAGGTGAGGACAGCGATGGTCACTCAAGCAGTCTGGGGGCGCCCAGGCAGTTCTGAGTTTGTTTTCCACCTTATTCACCCTCCTCTGCAAAAACCCCAGGGGCTCTCCCACAGGGTAAGCAGCCTGCCTGGGGCCAGGACAAGCCAGGCAGGGGGTGCCTCGGGTCTGGTTGGCTTCACTACGCTGTGCTGGGCTCCGGGCCAGTGTAGGACCCGGCCAGCACCTCCTCCTCATCCCCCACGCCAGGCAGTGGGAAGAGGTTGTGCCCACCTACCTGCACATGCCCTTCCGTCGGGCATCAGCGAGTAGCCGTGCCCACAGCTGCACCGGTAGCTGCCCTCAGTGTTAATACAGTACACGTCACACCCACCATTCTGGACCCGGCATTCGTTGATGTCTGCAGGATGCAGGGCAGACAGGGGCTGGGGCTGGGGGGAGGGGGCTGGTTTGGGGGTGGGAGCAGAGTGGAGTTGAGGACAGGAGGGGCTGCCACTATGGCTGGGGATGCGGTTGGTGCCCAGGACCCAGCAGGTGGGCACAGTCTCACCCACGCAGCCTTGGTGGTCAGGTGTGCCCTGGAAGCCGGCGTGGCAGGAGCACTGGAAGGCACCGATGACATTGACACAGTGGCCGTAGGGACATAGGCCATCCCTCAGGGAGCACTCATCGATGTCTGCGGGGGAGTGCAGATGAAAGACAGGCTTGTGCCCCATCTGCCGTCTGTGTGACCGTGAGACACACTGGGGCACACACGCACGCTAAGCAACTCACGCTGCCGACACTGGCACAGCCCCGCATGTGCCTGTCCATACACTCGCATTCACTCACATGCAAATACCCACACTCTCCTATAAACACAGACACCCAGATACACACCACACGTGCCTGCTCACACAGGCTCACAAACACACCCCGGCACCCACTCACATGTGAACACACTCGCCCTTGACAGACACACACAGGCACACTCAGATACACACTCACACTCAGGGGCACACTCCTAAATTCACAACACACCTTATATCCACTTGCATACAAAGACACTCACCCGTGTGTAAAGACACATCCACACCCAGGGCACACTCACACCCATGTGCACACACAGACACACAAACACCCACATGCACAAACACACACACACACAAACACACCCATGTGCACACTCAGACACACACATAAACACACCCACCCTCAAACATACCTGTCCTTGGACAAACACACGTCCACACCCAGACAGCCACACCCAGAGGTACACCCACACAGACCCACTCACAAACACATACTCACACCCACTCACACACAGACATACCTCCCTTTATAAACATGCATTTGCATCCAACTACACATCACATTCTCTTGCACACGCGCACACAGACTTACATACAAACACAACCGCTCAGAAATTAGCCAGGCATGACCGGGCGCGGTGGCTCACGCCTGTAATCCCAGCATTTTGGGAGGCCGAGGCGGGCGGATCATGAGATCAGGAGATTGAGACCATCCTGGATAACACGGTGAAACCCCGTCTCTAACTAAATATACAAAAAAAAATTAGCCAAGTGTGGTGGTGGGCGCCTGTAGTCAGGGTTCCTTGGGAGGCTGAGGCAGGAGAACGGCGTGAGCCCGGGAGGTGGAGCTTGCAGTCAGCCGAGATGGTAGCCACTGCACTCCAGCCTGGGCGACAGAGTAAGACTCTGTCTCAAAATAAATAAATAAGCCAGGCATGGTGGCGCATGTCTGAGGCCCACCTACTTGGGAGGCCGAGGTGGGAGGATCACCTGAGCCTGGGAGGTGGAGGCTGCAGTGAGCTGTGATCGTGCCACTGCAACCCAGACTGGACAACAGACTGGGACCCTGTGTTAAACAAAACAAAATGAAACACACACACACACGCAAACACACTTGCCCTTGGTAGATACATTCATAGCCAAATACACACTCAAACCGTCTTGTGTGTTCACACAGATGCACACACACACTCACACCTACTCACATGCAAACACTCCCCATTGTACAGACACACACACAGTCACACAAATGCACAAACGCCTGCCGTTGTACACTCACACATGTGCGTGTTCATCTAGACACACACACTCCCGCCATCTTGCATATAAACCCACTTACACACACAGGTACACACTGACACACACTTGCACGCTCACACACTGGCCTCAGAGAGACAGATACACATGCCCACCCTCTCACTCATCCAGCCCACATTCACCTGACACCCACGCACTTTCACACACACGGGCTCACGCTCACACTCGCACACCGGATGCACACTCACCCTCACAGGCAGTGCCCTTGGCTGTCAGCTCGTGCCCAGGGGGACACTGGCACTTGTAGCTCCCATCCGTGTTGGTGCAAGTGCCTCCCCGGCAGAGCAGTGGGTCCCTTGCACACTCGTCCACGTCTGAAGGTTTGTGTGGAAAGAGAGAGCAGGTGTGAAGGTGCTGACACAGGGAGGGAGCGATGAGGTTCATGCTGGCTTCTCCCCCCACCTCCCCAGCCCCCTTCACCCCAGTGGGAGCCAGGAAAGCCTGGGGGCTCCGGGCTGGGATGACCCAGGGGAGTGGGGTCTGCACCAGGAGCAGAGACCAGCCAGATAGGGAGGGAGGCTGAGATTCTCAGAAGAACAAAGGCCATGAAGTTGACACTCTTGGTGCCGCTAGAAAAGGCACTAAGAAGTGCCATCATTGACTTTGTTATTCATTTGATGAGCATTTCACGTGCATCCTCTGACCTAGAGGCACTGCAGGGAGCTCCAGCTCCAGGGAGCCCTCTTTCCTCCTCCATTCCCTGCAGGACACGCCAGAAAGCTGAGGCTCAGTCCCGCCAGGACTCAGGGCAGGGAGCAGGCAGCCTCACCACGGCCTCATCACTCTTAAGCCACAGGGGCATCCTTCCATTCCTCAGGCCCGCCCCAGGGCCTTTGCACATGCTGTTCTCCAGTGTCTTCACCCTGTTCACTGCTACTGCATTCTTTCTTTCTTTTTTTCCTTTTTTTTTTTGTTGTTGTTATTTTTGAGACAGAGTCTCACTCTGTTGCCCACGCTGGAGTGCAGTGGCACCATCTTGGCTCCCTGCAACCTCCGCCTCCTGGGTTCACGCAATTCTCCTGCCTCAGCCTCCCAAGTAGCTGGGATTACAGGCGTGCATCACCAAGCCCAGCTAATTTTTGTATTTTTAGTAGAGACAGCGTTTCACTATGTTGGTCAGACTGGTCTCGAAATCCTGACCTCAAGTGATTCAACCGCCTTGGCCTCCCAAATTGCTGGGATTACAGGTGTGAGCCACTGAGTCCAGCCTTTTATGTTTTTGGTTTTTTTTGAGACAGATTTTCACACTGTCACCCAGGCTGGAGTGCAGTGACACGATCACAGCTCACTACAGCCTCCACCTCCCAGGTTCAAACTATCCTCCAACCTCAGCCTCCTGAGCAGCTGGGACTACAGGCAGGCGCCACCATGCTCTGCTAATTTTTCAATTTTGTGTAGAGATGGGGCCTCTCTATGTTGACCAAGCTGGTCTTGAACTCCTGGCCTCAAGCAATCCTGTCTCAGCCATCTCTCATCAGACCATGTGGCCTTTTTAAGTGCTTCTGACAGTGGCAATTTTGCATTTTTTTCTTTTCTTTCTTTCTTTCTTTTTTTTTTTTTTTTAATTTGGAGACAGAGTCTCGCTCTGTCGCCCAGGCTGGAGTGCAGTGGCACGATCTCAGCTCACTGCAACCTCCACCTCCTGGGTTCAAGCAATTCTCCTCAGTCTCCCAAGTAGCTGGGACTACAGGCACCCGCCACCACACCGAGTTAATTTTTTGTATTTTAGTAGAGATGGGGTTTCACCGTGTTGCCCAGGCTGGTTTTGAACTCCTGAACTCAGGAAATGTGCCCACCTCAGCCTCCCAAAGTGCTGGGATTACAGGCATGAACCACTTTGCCTGGATTTTTCTTTTTCTTTCCTTCCTTCCTTCTTTCTTTGTTTCTTTCTTTCTCTTCCTTCCTTCCTTCTCTCTTTCTTTCTTTCTCTCTCTCTCTCTCTCTCTTTCTTTCTTCTTTCTTATGACAGGGTCTCACTCTATCGCCCAGGCTGGAGCACAGAAGTGCAATCATGGTTCACTGTAGCCTCAACCTCCTGGGCTCAAGGGATCCTCCCTTCTCAGCCTCCCGAGTGGCATGTGCCACCATGCCCAGCTAATTTTTTAAAAATTTTGTAGTGAGAGGGTCTTGCTATGTTGCCCAGGCTGGGCTCGAACTCCTGGACTCAAGCGATCCTACTGCCTCGGCCTCTCAAAGTGCTGGGATTACAGGCAAGGGCCACCGCACCTGGCCCAATTTTGCATTTCCTCAGCGATTCATGTTATTCATGTCTGTCTTCCTGTTAGGCTGTGAGCTCCAGGGAAAGAGGGCTCCCTGGAGCTGGAGCTCCCTGCAGTGCCTCTAGCTCAGAGGATGCACGTGAAATGCTCATCAAATGAATAACAAAGACAATGATGGGGACGAGAGGCCTTGTAACTGGCAGTATTTCCCAGGCTTCTCTGAGGGGCCCTGTCCTCTACCCAAGCTACACACCCTCCCTGGGAGACCTCACCCACCCCAGTGTGCCGGCCACCCCCAGGTCTCAGCCCCCAGGTCTCTTTCCTAAGGACGATGCCTCGTGGACCCCAGACTCACCACAACCCAGCTAATTTGCAGCTCCTCCCTCCTCCTGCTCCCTCCATCCACGTCCACACAGCAACAGCCGTCCCCACCCGTCCCCACCCTCCGTCTCCTCAATGCCCACCCTGCCCAGGGCGCCCACCACACCCCTGCCCGGCAGTCACCAACCCATGCAGTCCTTCATCAGCATGAAGCCGCTCTCGTAGCCGGGAAAACACTCGCACTCAAAGCTGCCTGGTGTGTTGACACAGGCGCCCTGGCCACAGAGGCCAGGGGAGATGCGACACTCGTCGATATCTGTAAGGAGAGGAGGCAGAGGCTGGAGGGGCCGTGTGTGCCACATCACGGGGCACAAGGCAGAGGGGTCTCTGTCCTTTGATGGGGGTGTGGGCTAGAGGAAGCCTGTCTGCAGACATAAGGAGGCACAGGCCAAGAGGGGAGGGGTCCCTGGATGCAGACACAATGGGGTGCCGGAGGGGGTCATCAAATCTGTAGATACGACAGGCGGAAGAGAAGCTCCCAAAAGGAACTGAGGAAATGGAGAGACCCCGAACTAAACATGACAAGGGCAGGGAATTTTCTCACAGTCCGGAGCTCTCCATTTTCTTTATATTGGTGGTAGATTTGTTTGTTTTATTTTATTTTATTTTTATTACTTATTTATTTATTTATTTATTTTTTTAGAGACAGTCTCGCTCTGTCACCCAGGCTGGAGTGCAGTGATGCAGACTCGGCTCACTGTAACCTCTGCCTCCCAGGATCAAGCGATTCTCCTGCCTCAGTCTCCCGAGTAGCTGGGATTACAGGCATGCGCCACTGTGCCCGACTAATTTTGTACTTTTAGGAAGATGGGGTTTCACCATGTGGGCCAGCCTGTTCTCGAACTCCTGACCTAAAGCAATCCACCCACCTCGGCCTCCCAAAGTGCTAGGATGACAGGCGTGAGCCACCGCACACAGCCTGTTTGCTTTTTCAGAGACAGGGTCTTGCTCTGTCACCCAGGCTGGAGTGCAGCGGCGTGATCACAGCTCACTGCAGCCTCAACCTCCCGGGGGCTCAAGGGATCCCTCTGCCTCAGCCTCTCGAGTAGCTGGGACTACAATTAATGCAATAATAATTTTTTATTTTTTGCAGAGATGGAGGTCTTGCTGTGTTACCCAGGCTAGTCTCAAACTCTTGGGCTCAAGCAATCCTCCCACCTTGGCCTCCAAAAGTGCTGGGATTACAGGCGTGAGCCACCAGGCCAGCCCTGGAGGCCTCTAAAGGTCACCTTTGCCAGCCCCTTCTTTTATGTTTTATTTACTTATTTATTTATTTTTGAGATGCAGTCTCGTTCTGCCACCCAGGCTAGAGTGCAATGGCACGATCTTGGCTTACTGTAACCTCCGCCTCCTGGGTTCAAGTGATTCTCCTGCCTCAGTCTCACAAGTAACTGGGATTACGGGTGCCCGCCACCACACCCAGCTACTTTTTGTACTTTTAGTAGAGACAGGGTATTGCCATGTTGGCCAGGCTGGTCTCGAACTCCTGACCTCAAGTGATCCACTCACTTTGGCCTCCCAAAGTGCTGGGATTACAGGTGTGATCCATCGCGCCTGGCCCAGTCCCTTCTTTTATAGTCAGGGTTCCTGCAGCCCAAGGAGAGCAATCACCTGCCCTAGGTCACACTGCACAGAAGCAGACACAAGAAGTGCCTAAAGAACAGGTGCTTGCTGGGCACGGTGGCACACGCCTGTAATCCCAGCACTTTGGGAGGCTGAAGTGGGTGGATCACCTGAGGTTGGGAGTTCAAGATCAGCCTGACCAACATGGAGAAACCCCATCTCTATTGAAAAATACAATATTAGCCAGGCATGGTGGTGCATGCCTGTAATCCTAGCTACTCAGGAAGCTGAGGCAGGAGAATCTCTTGAACCTGGGAGGTGGAGGTTGGAGTGAGCTGAGATCGTGCCATTGCACTCTAGCCTGGGCAACAAGAGTGAAACTCCGTCTCAAAAAAGAAGAAGAAGAAGAAGGAGAAAGAGAAGGAGAAGGAGAAGGGGAAGAGGGAAGAGGGAAGAGGAAGAGGAAGAAAGAAGAAAGAAGAAGAAAAAGAAAAACGGGCATGTCTCTACGTCTTATTCGAGGCCCCATCCCTGGCAAGGATCACGCTCTCTCCAAGAGGCAGAGGTGGCACCTACCTGTGCAGTTCCGTTCTTGGGCATCCAGGGCGAAGCCCCCCGCACAGGCACAGTGGAAGCTGCCCACCGTGTTTCTGCAGGTACCGTGCGTGCAGAGGCCAGGGAACGCCTTGCATTCATTCACATCTGAAGTACAGGAGCATCAAATCACCCTGATGTCCCCAAGTTTGGGATCCATACACCAAGCCCTCCCTGGGTTCTTCATGCCTGGCCTTGCCCACATCCCCTTTTCCCCAAACACACCTCCCATCTCCAGGCTTTTGCCTGTGCCGTGCCCCTCCCCATCCTTCCGGGGGCCTGACTCCTTCCCCAACCGCACCTTTATAGAACGGCCGGCCAGACAGGAAGTCCCGGCTGGCAAAGCCCAGCCCCCGCGGGCACAGGCTGGCGAACTCCAAGGACTCGGGATCCGGGCAGGCCTCACACTCGGCTCCCCAGGCAGCCCCAATGGAGCAGCAGCAGACGTCCATCCGGTACTTGCCAGGCAGGGTGACCCCACACTCATCCTCGTCCCATCGCAGGAAACATGGTTCCAATCTCACATCTGCACAAGGGAACGGTCACTGCGTCCCCACCCCTGCCACACTGTGCCCGCTGCGAGACAGGCGTGCCGCTCAGTCACTCTCATCGGAAACTTTCTCCCGGACGCAGTCAGGTCGAGGGCCAGAGTGAAAAGGGGTGACTTCCTCCAGGCACTGCCTGGGAGGGTACTATGTGTGCTATTCTGTAGCGCTGTTCTATCCGTTTATTTTTCTTAATGATTGATTCATTGGTTGATTGATTTGTTTTGAGACATAGTCTTGCTCTGTCGCCCAGGCTAGAGTGTAGTGGCACAATCTCAGCTCACCGCAACCTCCACCTCCCAGGTTCAAGCAATTCTCCCGCCTCAGCCTCCCGAGAAGCTGGGATTACAGGCGTGTGCCACCACACCCAGCTAACTTTTGTTTTTTTTTAGTAGAGACTCGATTTCACCACGTTGACCAGGCTGATCTCGAACTCAAGTGATCTGCCCACCTTGGCCTCCCACAGTGCTGTGATTACAGGCATGAGCCACCGTGCCTGACCAATTTTTTTTTTTTTTTTAAGACAGAGTCTCGCTCTGTCCCCTAGGTTGTAGTGCAATGGCACAATCTCAGCTCACTGCAACCTCCACCTCCCAGGTTCAAGCGATTCTCCTGCCTCAGCCTGCTGAGTAGCTGGGATTACAGGCACCTGCCACCACGCCCGGCTAATTTTTGTATTTCAGTAGAGATGGGTTTCACCATGTTAACCAGGCAGGTCTTGAACTCTTGACCTCAAGCAATCCACCCGCCTTGGCCTCCCAAAAGTGCTGGCATTATAGGCGTGAGCCACCACGCCCGGCCTAACTTTTGTATTTTTTAACAGAGACTCGGTTTCTACACGTTGGCCAAGCTGATCTCAAACTCAAGTGATCTGCTCACCTCGACCTCCCAAAGTGCTGGGATTATAGGCGTGAGCCACTATGCCTGGCCACTAAGGATTTTTAGGGCAGTGAAACTACCCTATGTGACACCACAATGGTGAACGTATGTCATTATACATTCGTCCAAACCCACAGAACGTCCAACACACCAAGGGTAAACCCTAAGGTGCTCTACGGACTTGGAGATGACAATGATGTACCTGCGTAGTTTCATCCATCGTAACAAATGCACCCTCTAACCCTGGGGCAAGATGTTGATAGTGGAGGAGGCTGTACATGCGTGGAGGTGGGGGCTATGTGTTCATATTTGCTGTGAACCTAAAACCGTCCTCAAAGATAAATCCTGGCTGGAATTCCAGCACTCTGGGATGCTGACGTGGGGGGATCCCTTGAGGCCAGGAGTTTGAGACCAGCCTAGGCAAGATAGTGAGACCCTGTCCCTACTTGAAAAAAAAAAAAAAAAAAAAGTACCAATAAAGAAATAAATTAGCTGGGTTTGGTGGTGCACACCTGTAGTCCCAGCTGCTCAGGAGATCAAGGTACAAAACTCAGCTGAACCCAGGAAGTGCAAGTTGTAGTGAGATGAGATTGTGCCACTGCACTCCTGCCTGGGTGACAGAGTGACATCCTGTCTCAAGAAAAAAGAAGAAAGAAAAAAAACCCACCCAAATGTCTTTCATGATGTGTTAGCCGAAGGCGGAGGATCCCAAAGAATGCCTGAAATCTCTCCTATTCGGGCTGGGTGTGGCGGCTCACGCCTGTAATCCCAACACTTTGGGAGGCCGAGGCGGGCAGATTGCCTGAGGTCAGGAGTTCGAGACCAGCCTGGCCAACATGGTGAAACCTTGTCTCTACTAAAAATACAAAAATTAGCCAGGCGTGGTGGCGCGTGCCTGTAATCCTAGCTACTCAGGAGGCTGAGGCAGGAGAATGGCTTGAACCCAGGAGGCGGATGTTGCAGTGAGCTGAGATCGCGCCACCGCACTCCAGCCTGGGCGACATAAGCGAGACTCCGTCTCAAAAAAAAAAAATCTCTCCTGTTCCTAGAGTCGCTGCGGGTGGAGGGAACGAAGGAAGGACGCGTGGCCCCATGTGCGGACCTCGCCTGGACTCACCCACGCACAGCCGGCCCGAGGCTTCCAGCATCAGGCCCTCTGGACACTCGCAGCGGAAAGACCCAGCGGTGTTGACACAACGCCCGTTGGGACAGGCTCCCGGGAAGGTCTCACACTCGTTCACATCTGGGTGGCGGGAAGTAAGGGAGGAGGGAAAGCCGGAGGGTCCAGGGAGGGGAAGGGCGCTGGCTGGCCATTCCCCTGGGGTCTCAAGTTGTCCTTGGGGAGGAAGGAAGGGGATGGGGACAGGGATTGGGGACTGTCAAGAAGGCCTGGGGACCAGGGAGGGAGAATGGCTGTCCCCATCGTAATAGACTCCAGGGCGGGGCTGGAGGTGGCACCCATGGGGGTGATGCAACTGGTTGTGTACGGGCTCTGGAGTAGGGGGTGAGCTGGACATGGGCAGGGAGTTACCATCGCAGGTGACACCCGTCATCCGGGCAAAGCCCCGGGCACAGGCAGGGTCTGCAATTGGAAGAACGAGAATGAAGAGTGGAGTCATTCTCTCATGCCAGCCCCAGGGGGGACCCGCCCTGTTGAGGGCTTTTCCCATGGGCACCTGGGAGGCCCTGAGGAGGATGTTACCGATCTCGCAGCGTTCGCAGGGGCTCCCCCAGGCTGCCCCGAGGGTGGCGCAGCACTCGGACCGCAGGCTGGCTCCCTGAAGGTTCACCTCACAGCGGTTCTCCTGGATCTTCAGCCAGCAGGTGCCCTTGGTGCTATCTGGGGAGAAAAGGCGGGTCACCTGTCTCACCTGCCGAGCCCACACCTGCACCCTGACCCACAGATGCCCAGCCTCTGGAACGCCATCGGGCTCCAGGGCCGCTCACCTAGACAGATGGTGCCAGAGGGGTCCAGCCGGCTGCCAGGGGCACATTTGCAGGTGTAGGAGCCAGCCAGGTTCTGACAGACGCCGTTCACACACGGGCTGGACAGGCATTCATCGACGTCTGCAGGGACAGCCCCCCACCAGGCCGTGAACTGCAGGAGGAGGAGCCTTACCTGGCCAGGACCCCTCCTCCCCCAAGGGACCGCTGCACCCAGTGGCACAGGGTGCACCCAAATGCACAAGTGTGCAGAAGGCACTGGAATCAAATGCGTGTGCAAGCACACATGTGTGCTGAGCTGTGTGTGTACACGCTGTAAGAGACAGGAAATGCCAAACTGTTTTCTTTTTTTTGAGACAGAGTCTCGCTCTGTCACCCAGGCTGGAGTGCCGTGGCACCATCCCAGCTCACTGCAACCTCTGTCTCCCAGGTTCAAGCGATTCTCATGCCTCAGCCTCCAAGGTAACTGGGACTACAGGCATGTGCTACCTTGCCCGGCTAATTTTTTTTTTGCATTTTTAGTAGACGGGGTTTCATGATGTTGACCAGACTGGTCTCAAACTCCCAACCTCAGGTAGTCCACCCGCCTCGGCCCCCCAAAGTGCTGGGATTCTAGGCATGAGCCACTGCACCCAGCCAAAACTGTATTCTTACTCTCACCTTCAACACACACAACACAACACAACACAACACAACACAGAATACATCAGTGATCAGACGTGGATTTTTTTGTTTGTTTGTTTTTGCCAAACTGCCCAATTCTCCGACACCAGCAGGGTGCCCTATAGTTCAATTCTGACGCTATCTGCCTGGAGTTGAAGTCTGACTCCACAGGTTGAGGGCTCAGTCCCACAAGACTGCCATCCACGCAGACGCCAATTGAAAATCGGGGCCTCCAGAATTTCTGCCTTCTCCTCGGGCTTGATCATCCGCTAGAGTGACTCACGGGACTCAGGGAAATACTTAACTTATGTTTACTAGTTTATTATGAAGGATATTACAGGCTGGGTGCAGTGGCTCATGCCTGTCATCCTAGCATTTTGGGAGGCTGAGGCGGGTGGATCACTGAGGTCAGGAGTTCAAGACCAGCCTGGCCAACACGATGAAACCCCATCTCTATTAAAAATACAAATTAACAGCCAGGCGTGGTGGCTCAAGCCTGTAATCCCAGCACTTTGGGAGGCCGAGACGGGCGGATCACGAGGTCAGGAGATCGAGACCATCCTGGCTAACACAGTGAAACCCTGTCTCTACTAAAAAATATAAAAAACTAGCTGGGCGAGGTGGCGGGTGCCTGTAGTCCCAGCTACTCGGGAGGCTGAGGCAGGAGAATGGTGTAAACCCGGGAGGCAGGGCTTACAGTGAGCTGAGAGCCAGCCACTGCACTCGTCTGGGCGACAGAGCAAGACTCCATCTCAAAAAAAAAAACAAAAAAAACAAATTAGCCGGGTGTGGTGGTGCACGCCTGCAGTCCCAGCTACTTGGGAGGCTGAGGCACAATCATCTCTTGAACCACGGGAGAATTGCTTGAACCCAGGAGGTAGAGGTTGCAGTGAGCCGAGGTCGCGCCATTGCACTCCAGCCTGGGCGACAGAGCGAGACTCTGTCTCAAAAAGACAAAATAAAAAAATAAAGGATATTAAGGATATTACAAATGACGAACAGCCAGATGGAAGAGATGCATGGTGCGGGGTATCTGGGAAGAGACGTGAAATTTCCGTGCCTGCTCTGGACATGCCACCTTGCCAGCACACAGATGTGTGCATCCACCTGGAAGCTCTCCAAACTCCATAGTTCGAGTAGGACTTCTGGGATGTGTGTCTAAATGTGTGCCCCTGAGTGTGTACAATTGAGTGTGACTGGGACCACAAGTGTGGGAAGTGTGAGAATGAGTGTATGGGCCAGGCATGGTGGCTCGCGCCTATAATCCCAGCACTTTGGGAGGCTGAGGCAGGTGGATCACTTGAGGTCAGGAGTTTGAGACCAGCCTGGTGAACATGGTGAAACCCTGTCTCTACTAAAAATACAAAAATTATCTGGGTGTGGTGGATGCACCTGTAATCCCAGCTACTCAGGAGGCTGAGGCGGGAGAATCGCTTTTACTGGGAGGCGGAGGTTGCAGTGAGCCGAGATCGCGCCACTGCACTCCAGCCTGGGTGATAGAGCAAGACTCTGTCTCAAAAAAAAAAAAAAAAAAGAATAAGTGTGTATGTAAATGTGAGTATATGCGTGTCTTTGAGTGCGTGTGTGTGAATGTAGGTACATATGCAAGTGTATTTGAGTATGCATGTCTGTGTACACACGCACACAGCATGTCTGAATGTATGTGTCTGCATGTACACAGCATGTGCAGTGTGTCTGGGTTTATGTATGCATGACACATGCAACGTGCATGTCTGAGTGTGGCTGTGTGCAGGATGTTTCTGAGTGTGTGTATATGTGTCTTGTGTATACACCTCAGGCAACATGTGTGAGTATCTGAGCGTGTGCATATATATGTGTGTGTGCACACTACATATAGCATGCATGTGTGTGTGAATAGAGGTAACATGTAAGCATCTTTGAGTGTGTGCATGCCTCTGTGTGCACACGCTACACACAGAGTATGTCGGGGCGTGTATGTGTGTGTGTGTGCGCAAACCCACGTGAGCCCAGGACCCTGTACCTTTGCAGATCTCCGTGTCCTGCCAGAAGTGGAAGCCGGGGGGGCAGGAGCAGCTGTAGCTGCCGGGGTTATTCTGACACCACCCGTTGTCACACAGGAGGCTGTTGAGGGCACACTCATCCACATCTGTGGGGTGGGGTTGGGAGAGAGGGGTGAGGGGTCTGCAGTGGAGGAGGTTGCCCATGCATCCACCCGCCAGGTGGCATGCTTACCTGTGCACTCCTTGCCTGAGGCACCTGCCTCATAACCCAGGTTGCAGATGCAGCGGTAGCTGCCCCGAAGGTTCTCACACACGCCATTGGCACAAACCTCAGGGTCCAGAGCACACTCGTTGATGTCTGCGGCAGGAGGAGGGTGTGTCAGCAGCAGAAGGAGAGTGTGTCCCGGTGCCCCCAGGGGTCTCTAGAAGTCAGATTCCCCAAGGCAACAGCTCCAGCCCAGACCCGGCCTCATTTTTCTCTAAACCAGAGTTTCTCAGCCTGAGCACTGCTAACATTTGGGGCCAGATCATTTTTTGCTGCGAGGGGCCATCCCATGCATTTTAGGATGTCGAGCAGCTTCCATGGCCTCCACCCATGAGATGTCAGTAGCACCCACCCCGCCCCAGTATTACTCCAGACATTGTGAAATGACCTCGGCAGGGCAGGGGCCAAATTATCTCCAGTTTGGAGATAGTGGAGCAGACATCCATACAGTGGCACTGTCATAAAAATAAAAGCAATTATAGGCCAGATATGGTGGCTGTCACCTGTAATCCCACCACTTTGGGAGGCTGAGGTGGGAGGATTGCTTGAGCCCAGGAGTTTGAGACCAGCCTGGGCAACATAGCAAGACCCCATCTCTATAAAAAGTAAATTTTTTTTGAGACAGGGTCTCATTCTGTCGCACAGGCTGGAGTGCAGTGGTGCGATGTCGTCTCACTGCAACCTCTGCCTCCCGGGTTCAAGTAATTCTCATGACTCAGCCCCCCAAGTAGCTGGGATTACAGCCACCGCGCCTGGCTAATTTTTCTATTTTTAGTAGAGATGGGGTTTCACCATGTTGGCCAGGCTGGTCTAGAACTCCTGACTTCAAGTGATCCACTTGCCTCAGCCTCCCAAAGTGCTGGCTTTACAGACGTGAGCCACCACACCTGGCCAAAAAGTAAATTTTTTAAAAATTGGCTGGGCATGGCGGCTCATGTTTGTAATCACAGCACTTTGGGAGGCTGAGGTGGGTGGATCACTTGAGGCCGGAAGTTTGAGACCAGCCTGGGCAACATGGCAAAACCTCGTCTCTACTAAAAACAAAACAAAACAAAACAAAAAAATTAGCCAGGTGTGGTGACGCATGCCTGTAATCGCAGCTATTTGGAAGGCTGAGGTAGGAGAATCGCTTGAACCCAGGAGGCAGAGGTTGCAGTGAGCCAAGATCACACCACTGCACTGTAGCCTGGGTAACAGAGCAAAATGAAAAGAAAAGAAAAGAAAAGAAAAGAAAAGAAAAGAAAAGAAAAGAAAAGAAAAGAAAAGAAAAGAAAAGAAAAGAAAAGAAAAGAAAAGAAAGAGAGAGAGAGAAAGAAAGAAAGAAAGAAAGAGAGAGAAAGAAAGAAGGAGAGAGAAAGAAAGAAAGAGAAAGAAAGAAAGAGAGAGAGAAAGAAAGAGAGGAAGGAAGGAGGAAAGGAGGGAGGGAGGGAGGAAAGAAGGAAGGAAGGAAGGAAGGAAGGAAGGAAGGAAGGAAGGAAGGAAGGAAGGAAGGAAAAACAAATTAGCAGGTCATGGCGGTGAGTGCCTGCAGTCCCAGCTACTCAGGTGGTATCGCTTGAGCCCAAGAGGTCGAGGTTGCAGTGAGCCGTGATTGCACTACATTACTTGAGCCTGGGCAATAGAGTGAGATCCCATCTCTGAAAAAGGGTGGGGGTAATCTTGGACACAGACACACATACAGGGAGAACACCATGTGAAGGTGGAGGCAGAAATGGGGCAGCGCCTCTACGAGCCAAGAAACGTCAAAGATTGCTGGCCACCACCAGAAGCTGGGACAGATTCTCCCTCAAAGCCTCCGAGGGAACCAGCCCTGCCCGCACCTTGATCTCTGACCTCTGGCCTCCAGAAGTGTGAGAATCAACTTATGTTGTCGAAGCCATCCAGTCTGGGGCACTTTGTTATGGGAACCCCAGGCAAACCGTACGGCCCCTGACCACAGCTCTCCCCACATCTGGTAGGGGCAGGCTGGCTGCTGTTTGGAGGGGCTGGGCTCCACTTACCTCGACCATCCGTGGTAATGCCAAGTCCACTGCTGCACAGTGCCTGGAACTCGGCTGGGGACGAAGGGACAGAGTGAGATGGGTCAGGGAGCTTAGCCATGGCTTGGATTCAGCCACAGGCAAAGGACGAGGTCTTTTCCACAGGCAAGACTCTTGGTCTTGGGCAAGAGTTTGGGACTAAGACGCAACTCCACACCCCAGAGAGAAAGCAACTCCCTTCAGGCTCTTTGTCAGAAGAGCCTCCACTCCATGGGAGCTACAACCCCCCACCACAAGCGAGGACCAATGGAGGCACTCAGACCAAGGAGGCCATGGGGATCGGCAGCCAGATGCTCACCAGAGTTCTTGGCAGGACAAAGCTGGCAGGGCTCCCCAAAGCCGTGGTCTGGGTTGGCACAGCAACACTCGGACTTGGTGACGGTGCCAGGGAAGGGGCGGGCACAGGAGCCCTTCTCGATGGCCCCGTAGCAGGTGCTTCGCACATGGGTGTCCATGCACATGCGGCCATCCGTGCCCACTGCCAGCCCCCCCAGGCAATGGCAGCGGAAGGAGCCCTCGGTGTTGGTGCAGTGGCCGTTCACACAGATGCCAGGCGTCTGGCACTCGTCAATGTCTGCAGAAGCCGTGGGGGCACGGGGATGGGTTCCAGCCTCCTCCCTTCCTCTCTCCCCTCCCCATCTCCCACCATTTCCATTTTCCCAGCACTTCTTCTCTGCTTCTTTGTTTTTGGATGGAGTCTCGCTCTGTCGCCCAGGTTGGAGTGCAGTGGCACAATCTCAGCTCACTGCAAGCTCCACCTCCCAGGTTCACACCATTCTCCTGCCTCAGCCTCCCGAGTAGCTGGGACCACAGACACCCACCACATTGTCCAGCTAATTTTTTGTATATTTAGTAGAGACGGGGTTTCACCGTGTTAGCCGGGATGGTCTCAATCTGACCTCGTGATCCACCCACCTCGGCCTCCCAAAGTGCTGGGATTACAGGCATGAGTGACCGTGCCCAGCTCTTCTTTGCTTCTTGCTCCCTTTCTCTCTCCCCTCCCCATCTCCTACCCTTTCCATCTTCCCAGCCCTTCCGTTTACTTCTTTTCCAGTTTCTTGTCTTTCCAGTTTCCAGTTGTCTGTGTCTCTGTCCTCTCCTCCTCTCGTCTCCTTCCTCTTCTCCTCCCCCATTTCTCCCCATCTTTCTTTCTTTCTCTGTACCTTTAAACACATTTTCCTTTTTTTTTTTTTTTTTGAGACGGAGTCTCACTCTGTTGCCAGGGCTGGAGCGCAGTGGCGCAATCTCAGCTCACTGCAAGCTCCGCCTCCCGGGTTCACGTCATTCTCCTGCCTCAGCCTCCCAAGTAGCTGGGACTACAGGCACCCACCACCACGCCCGGCTAATTTTTGTTTTTTTTTTTTAGTAAAGATGGGGTTTCACCGTGTTATCCAGGATGGTCTCGATCTCCTGACCTTGTGATCTGCCCACCTCAGCCTCCCAAAGGACTGGGATTACATGTGTGAGCCACCATGCCTGGCCTAAACAAATTTTTTAAAGGCAGGGTCTGACTCCCAGACTGGAGTGCAGTGGCATGATCGTAGCTCACTGCAGCCTCCATCTCCTGGGCTCAAGCGATCCTGCTGCCTCAGCGTCCTGAGTAGCCCGGACTACAGGGGTGCATCTCCATGTTCGGCTAATTTTTAAAATTTTTCTATAGAGATGGAGTCTTATCATGTTGCCCAGGCTGGTCTCAATCAAACTCCTGAGCTCAAGTGACCCTTCTGCCTCAGCCTTCCAAAGTACTGGGATTAAAGGTGCATGCTACCATGCCCAGCTAATTTTTTTTTTTTTTTTTTTTTTAGGTAGAGATGGGGTTTGACTATGTTGCCCAGGCTGGTCTCGAACTCCTGGCCTCAAGAGATCCTCTAATCTCAGCTTCCTAAAGTGCTGGAATCACAGATGAACCTGGCCCCTCCCCACCTTATAACCCATCTCTCTCTCTCTTTTTTTTTTTTTTTTTTTTTTTGTCTTTTGAGACAGAGTCTCACTCTTGTCACCCAGGTTGGAGAGCAATGGCACAATCTCAGCTCACTGCAACCTCTACCTCCCAGGATCAAGCAATTCTCCTGCCTCAGCCTCCCAAGTAGCTGGGATTACAGGTGCCCACGACCATGCCCGGCTAATTTCTTGTATTTTTAGTAGAGACGGGTTTTCACCATGTTGGGCAGGCTGGTCTCAAACTCCTGACCTCAAGAGATCCATCTGCCTCGGCCTCCCAAAGTGCTGGAATTACAGGCGTGAGCAACGGCACATGCCTCTTCCTTTCTTCCTTTTCTTGTTCTTCGCTTCTTCCCTTTTCCCTCCTCCTCTTTCTCTCCCTACTCCTTCTCTTCTCCTTCTCTCATGCTCATCCTGTCCCTGTCTGGTCCCTCTCCTCTTCCTCCCCCTCCCTCTGCTTCCCCATCTCCCTTCTCCCCTCCGCTGGCCAGTCTTGCTCTAGGCTTACCCATGCAGTAGCGGCCGCCAGGCGCCAGCAGGAAGCCAGGTTTGCAGAGGCAGGAGAAGCTGCCATCCTCATTGAGACACACGCCGTTGACGCACATGGTCCTGGTGGCACACTCGTTGTGGTCTGGGGACAGCAGGAGAGGCTGAGTCCAGGCGGGGGGCCGGGTGTCCGGCCCACACTGGGACCCTCTCTCTCCCTCCTCCAAACTCCAGGGCTGAGCCCCCCAGGATCCCTCCCTGGGATGTGGGAGGCAAACAAGCTGTGGTTGTCTGTGACTGTGTGTGCTTGTATATTAGTCTGTCCCCTGGGATGTAAGTTCCCTGGGGCACGACCCCTGTCTTGCTCAGGCTGCATACAGTAGGTGCTGCATAAATATTTGCTCAAAGCTGAATAAAGGTGGTGGGGGTTGCATAACATTGGGAATTTATTAAATTTCAGTGAATTGTTCATTTTAAAATGTTTAAATATTTTTAAAAGACTTATTATTATCATTATTATTATTATTTTTGAGACAGTCTCGCTCTATCACGCAGGCTGGAGCACAGTGGTGTGATCTCGGCTCACTGTAACCTCTGCCTCGCGGGTTCAAGCAATTCTTCTGCTTTAGCCTCCCGAGTAGCTGGGATTACAGGCATGCACCACCATGCCCGGCTAATTGTTTTTGTATTTTTAGTAGAGACGGGGTTTCACCATGTTGGCCATGCTGGTCTTGAACTCCTCACCTCATGATACGCCCACCTCAGCCTCCCAAAGGGCTGGGATTACAGGCTTGAGCCACCGCGCCCAACCTCTTGTTCACTTTTAAATGATTAAATTTAGGTTGTGTGAATCTTACTTCAATTTTACAAAAAGGAAAGGGAAATAAGGTTAGTAAGAACATAGTCTAATTTAACAGAAGGTGGCAGGCGCAGAAATGACTTGTTTTCCAAAATGTCAGCTTTAAATAATAAACAACTGAACATACATTAAAAAAAAAAAAGCATGAAATGCCACCACAGAAATTTACACATGAGCATTCACAGAAGTATTATTCCTAACAGCAAAAAATGAAAACAAACCAGTGTCCTACTGATGAACGGATCAACACACTGTGGTCTATTCATGTAAGGGAACATTATTCAGCCATGAAAAAGAATGAAGCCAGGAATGCTGGCTCATGCCTGTAGTCCCAGCTACTCAAGTGGCTGAGGCAGGGGGATTGCTTGAGCCCCCCAGAACCCCTCCCTGGGGTGTGGGAGGCAAAAAGCTGTGGTTGTCTGTGGCTGTGTTTGCTTGCATATTAGTGTGTCTGTTAGGATGTGAGTTAAAGTCCAGCCTAGGCAACATAGTGAGACTCAACCATAAAAAAATAAATAGATAGCCAGGCGCGGCAGCTCACACCTGTAATCCCAGCACTTTGGGAGGCTGAGGCGGTCGGATCACCGGAGGTCAGGCATTCGAGACCAGCCTGGTCAACATTGTGAAACCCTGTCTCTACTAAAAATATAAATGTTAGCTGGGCACAGTGGCACACAGCTGTAATCCCACCTACTCAGGAGGCTGAGGCAGGAGAATCGCTTGAACCCATCACGCCATCACACTCAGCTAATTTTTATATTATTAGTAGTGACAGGGTTTCACCATGTTGGCCAGGCTGGTCTCAAACACCTGACCTCAAGTGATCCTCCCACCTCAGCCTCCCAAAGTGTTGGGATTAGAAGCATGAGCCACTGTGCCTGGCTCAAAATTTATTTAATTAAAAAAAAAAAAATTGAGGCCTGGCATGATGGTTCACGCCTGTAATCCCAGCACCTTGGGAGGCCGAGGCAAGCAGATCACGAGGTCAGCAGATCAAGACCATCCTGGCCAACGTGGTGAAATCCTATCTCTATTAAAATAAAAAAATTAGCCGGGTGTAGTGGTGGGGGCCTGTAGTCCCAGTCACTCAGGAGGCTGAGGCAGGGGAATCGCAATCACTTGAACCCGGGAGGCAGAGGTTGCAGTGAGCTGAGATTGCACCACTGCACTCCAGCCTGGTGACACAGCGAGATGCCATCTCAAAAAAAAAAAAAAAAAAAAAAAGGCCGGGCCCGGTGGCTCATGTCTGTAATTCCAGCACTTTGGGAGGCCGAGGTGGGCAGATCATGAGGTCAGGAGATCGAGACCATCTTGGCTAATACGGTGAAACACCATCTCTACTTTACTAAAAATACAAAAAAATTAGCCGGGCGTGGTGGCGGGCGCCTGTAGTCCCAGCTACTCAGGAGGCTGACGCAGGAGAATGGCATGAGCCCAGGAGGCAGAGCTTGCAGTGAGCCAAGATCGTGCCACCGCACTCCAGCCTGGGCAACAGGGCAAGACTCTGTCTCAAAAAAAAAAAAAAAAAAAAAAGGAAAGAAAAAAAGAAGCACCAATACACGCTGCAATATGGATGAATCTTGAAAACATCACATTCAGCAAAAGAAGCCAGTCACAGAAAACCATGATTCCCTTTTGTCCGGAACTGGCAACTTCATTGAGTCAGAAAAACCAATTCACCTAGCACCCAGGGCTGCAGGTGAAGACAGAGAATTATAGAGTGACTATTAATGAATACCAGGTTTGTTTTTGAGGCAATAAAGGTATTTTCCAGTTGGGTTGTAGTGATGCTTGTCCACCTCTGTGCATATACTAAAAACTGTTGACTAGTACACTTCAAATGGCTAATTTTATGGTATATGAATTATATATCAATAAATGCCAAAAATGTCTTTTTAAATGAAGGAATGCAGAACGCACAAGATCCTTCCACCCGAGGGAAGACTTGAAGGCAGACCTCCTGAGATAAGGTGACAGAGTCAAGGGGTTCCCTTGGGTTATGGCTTGTGGCAGCCAAGTCCCCATTGGCTCCCACAAGCCATAACCCACCATATTCCAGAGAAAGCTGATGGGGGGGGCGCTCTCCAAGGTCCTGATCTCAACCCCCACCCCCACCCCCACCCCCACCCCCACCCCCACCCCCCGGTCCCCCTCACTGGCCAGGCTCTTCCAAGCCATCCTAGGATGGGGAGGGACCCTGCTTCAGGCCAGGGTCAGGCGGTTGCCAGTGTGGTCTTGCCTAAAAGACCCTTTTTCTTTTTCTTTTTTTTTTTTTTTTTTGACAGAGTTTCACTCTTGTTGCCCAGGCTGGAGTGCAGTGGTGCGATCTCAGCTCACTGCAACCCCTGCCTCCCACGTTCAGGTGATTCTGCTGCCTCGGCCTCCCGAGCAGCTGGGGTTACAGGTGTCTGCCACCATGCCTGGCTAATTTTTTGTATTTAGTAGAGACAGGGTTTCACTACGTTGGTCAGGCTGGTCTCGAACTTGACTTCAGGTGATCCACCCACCTCGGCCTTCCAAAGTGCTGGGATTACAGGTGTGATCCACTACACCCGGACTTCTTTTTTTTTTTTTTTTTCTTTTTAGGAGATGGAGTCTCGCTCTATCAGCCAGGCTGGAGTGGAGGGGCACGAGCACAGCTCACTGCAGCCTCAATCTTTTCAGCTCAAGAGATTCCCCTGCCTCAGCCTTGCAAAGTGCTGGGATTACAGGCATGAGCCACCAAGGCTGGCTCCAAAAGGTCCTTTTTTTTTTTTTTTTTTTTTTTTTTTTGAGACGGAGTCTCGCTCTGTCCCCCAGGCTGGAGTGCAATGGCACGATCTCCGCTCACTGCAAGCTCCGCCTCCCGGGATCCCGCCATTCTCCTGCCTCAGCCTCCCGAGTAGCTGGGACTACAGGCGCCCACCATCGCGCCCGGCTAGTTTTTTTGTATTTTTAGTAGAGACGGGGTTTCACCGTGTTAGCCAGGATGGTCTCGATCTCCTGACCTTGTGATCCGCCCGCCTCGGCCTCCCAAAGTGCTGGGATTACAGGCGTGAGCCACCGCGCCCGGCCGAAAGGTCCTTTTTTGTGATTCATGGAATAAATTCAGGAAGGAGGAAACGAAGGGGAGAGCCAGGGTGGTCGGGGGATAAGAAGGGTCTAAGGTGGGCTGCTGGGTTCAGAGGTGAGCAGAAGAGACGTCGTAGGGAGGGGGTGGGTTTGGTGGCAGAGTGAAGATTTGAGGTGGCTGTAAAAGGCAGCTAGTGGGGCCCAGAAGCCCTTGCCCACCCGCCCACCCCCAACTCACCCACACAGTTCTTGCCGTCGGGACTCAGCTCGAAGCCTGCATTGCAGACACACTGGAAGCTGCCCTCTGTGTTGACACAGCGGCCCAGGTGACAAAGGCCGCCACTGACAATGCACTCGTCCACATCTGTGGGGAAGGCAGGTGGGCAGTCAAGAGGCGCCCCCCACCCTCCAAGCCTGGGCCAGAACCCCCACCATCACCCCCACTCTCGGATGGACAGCCGTACCCACGCATGCCTGCTTGGTGGGCGTGGCCTGGAAGCCCGGGTAGCACCGGCAGTGGTAGGTGCCAGGGATGTTGACGCAGTCACCGTGGTGGCAGGGGCTACTGGTGCATTCATCTACATCTGAGAGGAGAGGACCCTGAGCCCCCGCACCAGCAGGGCAGTGAGAACCCACCCTCCCCACCTGGCCGTGGCTCACCAATGCACTCGCCACGCACATCCTGGGTGTAGCCCACGTTACACTCGCAGCGGTAGCTGGAAGGCGTGGGCAGGCAGCGACCATTCAGACACAGGTTGGTGAAGTGTCGGCAGATGTCAATGGTCTGGTTCAGGGTAGCAGTGCCTACAGGTGGGGCCAGCAAAGGCATCTGAGCAGTGGCTGGCCCCTGCCCCAGTCTGGAGCCTGGGCTTCACCTCTCTGGGCCCAGATACCCCCTCTAAGGTTGGCACCCTGCCCCAGCTCAGATTCTGCCCTCTCTCACCCGGACAGTCCTGCCTTAGATTCAGAACTCCAACCTGGGACCTAGATCCCTCCAACCTGGTGCCTAGATCCCTCCAACCTGGGGTCTAGATCCCTCCAACCTGGGGTCTAGATCCCTCCAACCTGGGACCTAGATCCCTCCAACCTGGAGCCTAGATCTCTCCAATCTGGAGCCTAGATCCCTCCAACCTGGAGCCTAGATCCCTCCAACCTGGGGCCTAGACCTCTCCAACCTGGGGCCTTAGATTCCTTTAATCTGGAGCCTAGATCCCTCTAACCTGGGCCCAGAGATGCCCGGACTCCCACTCTGGGCCCAAATCCTCACTATGGGGCAAGACCCCAACCCAGGCCTAAATCCTTCATCTCAGACACCCACACAAGACCAAAACTTCCCACCCAAAGCCCAAACCCTGACTTATTTATTTTTTTAGAGAAAGGGTCTCACTCTGTCACCCAGGTTGGAGTGCAGTAGTGCAATCACAGCTCACTGTAGCCTCCAATTCCTGGGCTCCAGCGATCCTCCTGCCTCATCCTCCTAAGTGGCAGGGACTACTGGTGCGCATCACCACACCTAGCTAATTTTAAATTTGCTGTAGAGACAGGGTCTTTCTATGTTGCCCAGGCTGGTCTCAAACTCCTGGCCTCAAGCAATCCTTCTACCTTGGCCTCCCAAAGTACTGGGATTACAGGCATGAGCCGCTGTGTCCAGCCCAAACTCTAACTCTGAAGACCAGATTTTCCAGTTACCTCCATCCCCATTCACTACCTACCAGCACTGTCATCCCTACTAACCAGGCCAGGAGTTCCCCCTCCAGAGCCCTAACCCTCTCTCTGAGGCCTGGACACCCTCCCCTGTTCAGAGCTCTCTCCCCAGATCCAGGACCATCCTTCAAGTCTTGGAACGTGGCCGGGCGCGTGGCTCAAGCCTGTAATCCCAGCACTTTGGGAGGCCGAGACGGGCAGATCACGAGGTCAGGAGATCGAGACCATCCTGGCTAACACAGTGAAACCCCGTCTCTACTAAAAAATACAAAAAACTAGCCGGGCGAGTTGGCGGGTGCCTGTAGTCCCAGCTACTCGGGAGGCTGAGGCAGGAGAATGGCGTGAACCCGGGAGGCGGAGCTTGCAGTGAGCTGAGATCCGGCCACTGCACTCCAGCCTGGGCGACAGAGCGAGACTCCGTCTCAAAAAAAAAAAAAAAAAAAAAAAAAAAAGTCTTGGAACGTTCCTCCCAAGCCCCAAGTCTCACCATTATTAGAGTTGCCAGGGCCCAGGCTGGGGACCCCACGCCCATCGGAGCCATGAGGGTTGAATCGTGCCGGCCCAAGACGGGGGCCCATGCCATTGGATCCAAAACCCAGGAGGCCAGGGAAGAGGCCAGGGTGGCCCGGTAGCAGCGGCAGCCCTTGGGTGCACAGTTGCTGGAACTCATCTGCAAGGAAGCTGGGTTGAGGCCAGGCCCTTGGTCCTCCCCCGTCCCCTCCTCCCCCGCAGCCCTGCAGGCTGCAGTTCTTACTCACTGGAACCCCGAGGAGGACACAGCTCAGGGGTCGGGCCAGCCGCCCAGCACCTGCCCTTCTCGCAGCAGCACTGCCTGCGAGTGTGGTAGCCGGTGAGGTCTCCGGCACAGCGGCCCCCGAAAAGCACTGAGAAGCAGGTGCCGGCCCGGTGGTCTGTAAAAGATCAGAGGGTGAGCCCATGAGCACGGGACATCAGTGACCAGACCTGGATCCAAATTCCAGCTGTAGCTGCACTGCCTGTAGGACGGGTCTGTTTGCTACTCTGTGCCTCAGTTACCCCTCCATAAAATGGGGACACTTGGAGCATCCACCTCACCTGGGGAAAGTATTACCTGGGTGAAAAGTCTGACATAATCCAGATGCAGTAGCTCATGCCTGGAATCCCAGAACTTTGGGAGGCCGGGGTGGGCGGATCACTTGAGGTCAGGAGTGCAAGACCAGCCTAACCAACATGACGAAACCTCGTGTCTACTAAAAATACAAAAATTAGCCAAGCATGGTGGCAGGCACTTGTAATCCCAGGTACTTGGGAGGCTGAGGCAGGAGAATCATGAATTGATTGAACCCAGGAGACAGAGGTTGCAGTGAGCTAAGATCCTGCCACTGCACTCTGGCCTGGGCAACAGAGCAAGACTCTGTTTCAAAAAATATAAAGGGCTGGGCACAGTGGCTCACGCCTGTAATCTCAGCACTTTGGGAGGCTGAGGCGGGTGGATCATGAGGTCAGGAGTTCAAGAACAGGCTGGCCGACATGACGAAACCCCGTGTCTACTAAAAATACAAAAATTAGCCAGGTGTGGTGGCACGCACCTGTACTTGGGAGGCTGAGGCAGGAGAATCACTTCAACCTGGGAGGCAGAGGCTGTAGTGAGCCGAGATCGTGCCACTGCACTCCGGACTGGGCGACAGAGCAAGATTCGGTCTCAAAAATAAATAAATAAATAAATAAATAAAAATAAAAAAAGAAAAGTTTGACATATGGCCAACGCCCGTTCAGTGCCATCTCTTATCACCAAGATTTCCAAGTTATCACACAGAGGTAGTGAGCTCCCCGTCGCTGCAGGCATCCAACCACACTAAGGAAGACCCATTGGCGCGGAAGGACTGCCCCAGTGGGATACCAGGCAGGGACACTGAGATCTGCAGCTGTGTGTCTTTGCTTGCTGGCTTCAGGCATTACGCAGCAGCCTAATGTGAATTTCAGAAAGGGGTCCCAAAGGAGTCGAGGGGATGGATTGATGACCACAGCCCCTGGGGAGACTGAGGCAGACAGGCTCCCCAGGTATGAGAACCACCAACACTCTTCCACTTCCCACTGCGCCCTCAAGGTCAATGGCTTTATGCAGCGATCGGATTTCTCAGGCTCTGGCTTAAAGAGCATATTTTTAGGCTTAAAAATGCACAGAGCTTGGCCGGTAGCCCACAGTTAAAAAACTCCTCCCAGGCGCTGGGAGGGCCACTGAGAGCCGCCCCTGACCTGCCCCAAGCTGGGAAAACACGCAAATGTTTCCACCTCTCTGGTCCCCGCCCCGTGCACCTGGGGACCCCCCAGGTATGTGTGTGGGAGTCAGGGTTTTTCCTTCTCAGTCTCATCATAGCCCCTCAAAGGGGGCTGGGCCTGCCCAGACGAGGAAAGGTCAACAGACTCCTCCAAAGTCACACAGCTGCAAAAGTGGGTGGAGGACGGGAAACTCGATTTCCCAATCTCAGGGGGCCCAACAGGCAACAGCCCCTTAAGCAAGAGAGACGGAATATAAGAATTTTAACAAAAATGCTCAGGCACGGTGGCTCATGCCTGTAATCCCAGCACTATGGAAGACCGAGGAAGGTGGATCACCTGAGGTCAGGAGTTCAAGACCAGCCTGGCCAACATGGAGAAACCCCATCTCTACTAAAAATACAAAAATTAGCCAGGCGTGGTGGCGGGCATCTGTAATCCCAGCTACTTGGGAGGCTGAGGCAGGAGGATCTCTTGAACCGGGGAGGCAGAGGTTGCAGTGAGCTGAGATTGTGCCACTGCACTCCAGCCTGGGTAACAGAGCAAGACTCTGTCTCAAAAAAAAAAAAAAAAAAAAAGAGAGAGAGAGAGATAGAGAGCTGAACAAGGTGGTCTCTCTCCTGCCCGCTCTCTCCTCCTCCAGCCCCTCGGTTCACTCAGGCAGTGGGTGCCATCCAGGCTGCTGGCAAAACCTCGGGGACAGGGGCGCACATAGCTCCCGACAGCGTTGGTGCAGTCACCAACAGCTGGAGCAGAGGCCGGGCACGCGGAGACGCTCATTCACATCTACATAGACAGAGACAAGGTCAGAACTGGGCACCTCACTAGCCTGACCCCTCTGCCTTCCTGCAGGGGAGCCTGAGCCCCCCCAGACACGAGTCACAGAGGAGCTCCCAGGTTGTCCCCCTCTAGTCACCCACCTTCACATGCAACACTGCTGTCACCGAGCCGGTGTCCAAATGGACAGTGGCAATGGAAGGAGCCCACCGTGTTGACACAGCTGCCTCCCTGGCACAGGCCTGGCACGGCCTGGCACTCATCCACATCTGCAAGGACAAAGCCCGGCAAGGGAGTGAGAGGCCCATCAGAAGGAAGAACCAAGCTGGCCAAGGCCTCCCACTCAGCCCTGACCCCACTATTCACCTTGGCAGGCCCCCGTGTGGATATTGGGGATGAAGCCTCGGCGGCAGGGGTGTGGCTGTGCAGGGCAAAGTTCACATGGAAGGCCCCAGGCACGGCCCACAGTGGCACAGCAAAGCGCCTTGGTGCACGCGAGGCCTGTCAGCTGATGCTGGCACCCCTCGGGGCCCACTTGGCCAAAGCAGGGTCCCGTCCGGTAATCTGCAGGGCAGACAGCTGTGGGTACCTGGCTGAGGACTGCCCCTGTCTAGAGAGCTCTGCGTCTCTAACACCTTCTCAGTGCCCCCTGCACCCATAGACCAGGCTTTACTTATGCTGCTTCCTTCCTAAATAGAATATCTTTCTTCCCCTTTTCCTACCTAATGAACTCCTATTCACCCTTCAAAACCCTTTTTCTTCAAAACATTTCCTGACCAACTTCCAAGAGAGAGACTAGGATCTCCAAGCCCGTAAAGCTCAGGGCCTGTGTGAACACCCTGTCTGAACTGATGGGACTCCTTTCCCAGGCCTGTCCTCCCTTCAGGCCTGGGCAGGGACCCACGGACGCCCAGCTAAAAAGCATGTCTAGTACTTGAGCATATGCCTGGCCCTGCCATATCTCCCAGATTTGGGGAAGAATCTGTTATCTGCCTAAATTCTCTGGATCCCCAACATCACATCCTCAGTCCCCATCAGGCCCAGCCCAAGGTGACCGCATTGGTTCCCCCAACCCCAGTACATGAGCCCAGATGCGACTTCTTGGCTCTCTTCTCCAGATGTTTCCAATAAAGGAGTTAGCTCTCAAACAAGGGCAGCCCCTCCCAAGAGAAGAAGCCAAAGTCACCCCCAACTCAGGCCCCATAAGGAGGAGGGGCTTCACAGAGACCCCCCACCCCCAGGCTGTCCTGATGCCAAAATGCAATTCCTGGTAGCTCCCCCACTTCCCCCTCCCCCTCACTCTCCTGCCACCCAGAGCTTGGCCCGCCTCCAACAGCCCATGTTCCAATTCTGCAGTTTCCAGAAGCCCATCCTCAAACCCAGGTCACTTCCCCAGCCCCTCCAGCTTCTAGTACCCAGGTCCTGCCTATCCTCGCCTTCCTGGGTTGAAACGCCACGCCAGGCACTCAGATGCCTCCTGCATCTGAAAATCTCACAAGCCTGGACGTCCCTGACACCACCCACTCCTGTTCTCTTTCTCTTTCTCAGCCCACTGTGGGCTCTGTTTTTCCTGTCTGTGCTTAAATGTCCAGGTAGCCGTCTCTGCTGGTGCTACTTCTCTAGCGGGGATCCTCAGCTGAACCCTGGGCTTCAGTCCCCATGGACGGAGCAGCTCCAGCCGCCGTCTCAGCCCCAGGCCTAAGTGTCCAGCTGCTTCCCGGACAGCTTGCAAGTCCCCCAGCCAACACAGAGCTCAGTCTTCCTCCTCCCTGCCGGGGTGCACCACTAGCTTCCCCCCAATTTTCAGACCAGGCCTGGGGTTCATCTTGACTCCTTCTCTCTTCTCTCCCCATCGCTGCCACACCTCACTGCTCACAAGAAAGTCATCACTGTGTCCATTCTCCTTTTTTCTTTTCTTTTCTTTTTTTTTTTTTCTTTCTTTTTTTTTTTTTTTTTTTTTTTTTTTGAGACAGGTCTCGCTCTGTCTTCCAGGCTGGAGTGCAGTGGTGCGATCTTGGCTCACTGCCTCCCAGGTTCAAAAAATTATCACGCCTCAGCCTTCCAAGTAGCTGGGACTACAGGCACGCGCTACCACACCCTGCTAAATTTTTTATTTTTAGTTTTAGTAGAGATGGCTTTTGCCATGTTGGCCATGGCTAGTCTCAAACTCCTGGCCTCGAGTGATCTGCCACCTCGGCCTCCCAAAATGCTGGAATTGCAGGTGTGAGCCACAGTGCCTGGCCTCTTTTCTTTCTTTCTTTTTCTTTTTTTCTTTTCTTTTCTTTTTTTTTTTTTTTTTTTTTTTTTTTTAAGAGAGATAGGGTCTGGTTCTGTCACCCAGGCTGGAATGCAGTGGCACCACCACGGCTCACTGCAGCCTCGAATTCCTGAGCTCATGCAATCCTCCCACTTCAGCCTGAGACTACAGATATGCACTACCACGCTAGGCTAATTTTTTACTTTTTGTAGAGAGGGGGGGTCTCACTACATGCCCAGGCTGGTCTCAAACTCCTGGTACGTCCACCCTCTTAATTTTGGTAACAACCTCCCAGCAGGGGACCCCATCCATTTTAGCCTTCTTAAAAATGGGATCATTTTTAGGAGTTAGGGTGACTGGGTGTGGTGGCTCATTCCTGTAATCCCAGCATTTTGGGAGGCCAAGACAGGCAGATCACTTGAGGCCAGGAGTTCAAGGCCAGCCTGGCCAACATGGCAAAACCTCGTCTCTACTAAAATTACAAAAATTAGCTGAGCGTGGGGATGCATGCCTGTTATCCCAGCTACTTGGGAGGCTGAGGCAGGAGAATCACTTGAACCTGGGAGGCGGAGATTGCAGTGAGCCGAGATCGTGCCACTGTACTCCAGCCTGCGTGACACAGCAAAACTTTGTCTCAAAAAAAAAAGAAGAAAAGAAAAAAATAGTAATTAGAGTGCAATAAAGAGGGGGTTTGCCCATCTCATGAGGTCCAATCCACCCTACCAGATCCAGCTGAGGGGTCCCCTCCTCCAGGAAGCCCTCCTTGACTCCCTTCCGTGGAGCAGATGGTTTCTCTGTCCTTCATGTGCTCCAAGGCTGCCCCAACCTTTGTCTTAGCCTTGAAACCCCCAGATAAGAATCTTCTGGCTGGGTGCGGTGGCTCAAGCCTGTAATCCCAGCACTTTGGGAGGCCGAGACGGGCGGATCACGAGGTCAGGAGATCGAGACCATCCTGGCGAACACGGTGAAACCCTGTCTCTCCTCAAAAATACAAAAAACTAGCCGGGCAAGGTGGCGGGCACCTGTAGTCCCAGCTACTCGGGAGGCTGAGGCAGGAGAATGGTGTAAACCCGGGAGGCGGAGCTTGCAGTGAGCCAAGGTCCGGCCACTGCACTCCAGCCTGGGTGACAGAGTGAGACTCTGTCTCAAAAAAAAAAAGAATCTTCTGCTTGCAGTTTCTTCTCCCTACACCTCAGACCGGCACATCCTCTCTTTTTCCTACCAGACTCCAACACAGGCCGTCGCTCAGAGCCAGTGAATAGCAGATGTTTTGAAGAATAGATGAGCAAATGAAAGAAATGTCCTCAGACTGCCCCAACCGCGGGAAGGAGGCCAGTTGGGGCCTCTCAAGGCCTGGCCATGTCTCAGGGGCTTCCAGGAAACCCCCTTTCCTCCATCAAGTCCCCTGTCTGCCTCCCACCCCTGCGTGCTTGGTACCTCTCTCACACTGAGGTCCCATGAAGCCGTACACACAGGCGCAGCGGTTGGGCCCAATGCAGCGACCCCCATTGTGGCAGCCGCGGTCACAGATGGCTGTGGAGGGAGAAAGGGTGGTGGCTGGAGGTTCCCCGGCAGCAGAGAGAGCTGGGGTTCACAGTAAACCCCTTTTCACCCAGGAATCCCCAGGATCTTGCCCAGGTTGAATGATAAGACTGAGGCTGGGCTCATGGCTCACGCCTGTAATCTGAGCACTTTGGGGGGCCAAGGCAGGTGGATCACCTGAGGTCAGGGGTTCAAGACCAGCCTGTCCAATATAGTCAAACCCTGTCTCTACTAAAAATACAAAAATTAGCCCGACGTGGTGGTGAGTGCTTGTAATCCCAGCTACTCGGGAGGCTGACACAGGAGAATTGCTTGAACCTGGGAGGCAAAGGTTGAAGTGAGCTGAGGTGGTGCCACTGCACACCAGCCTGGGCAACAGAGCAAGACTCCATCTCAAAAAACAAACAAACAAACAAAAAAGGCCGGGCGCGGTGGCTCACGCCTGTAATCCCAGCACTTTGGGAGGCCAAGGCAGGCAGATCACGAGGTCAGGAGATCGAGACCATCCTGGCTGACATGGTGAAACCCCGTCTCTACTAAAAATACAAAAACAAAATTAGCCAGGCGTGGTGGCGGCGCCTGTGGTCCCAGCTACTTGGGAGACTGAGGCAGGAGAATGGCGTGAACGCAGGAGGCGGAGCTTGCAGTGAGCCAAGATCATGCCATTGCACTCCAGCCTGGGCGACAGAGCGAGACTCTGTATCAAAAAAAAAAAAAAGAAGAAGAAAAACGACTGTGACAATAAATGTCCCCTGCAATCTCCAGTCCAGGAATAAGGACCCCCTGGGCAGTGGGCAGCTGGCAGCAGAGACCAGTGCTCTGGGATCGCAGTTCCAAGTGTGCGAGGAGGGGAGTCCCACGGGGATACTCACGCTGCCCACACACGGTGCCTGTGTAGCCCTTCTGACACAGACAGGATGCCCCCCGGCAGGTGCCCCCATTCATACAGCTCACACTGCACCCTGACCCTGGGGACAGGAAGGTGGGATGCATAGTAAGGTGGAGACAGGCCCCGAGATGCCCTCCCAGGAAGGTTGCAGGACTAGGCATGCTCAGCCCCGCTCCTGTCCTTCAACAAAAGCAGCCCGGGCTCCTCGTGGTAACCGGAACACTGTGACCTTCTCCCTCCCCCAAGAGGCCACTTCCCGCTCACCTCGGCTCACCCCGCAGCTGGGAGCCAGCGTCCCATCCGCACAGGTGCACAGGTTGGGCTGTGAGCAGAAGCCCTCACCACAGGCCCGCCTACAGATGGCTGGATGGGTGCAGCAGGTGGCAGTCAAGACCAGGACCGAGCCTGGGCCATGCCTGCTCCATCAGTGTCCGGGCTGGCTAGAACACCTTGGTGGACACTGCTGGTCATCTGCATCCCCGGCTCTGCTCATAGCACACCACCCCTCTTTTCATGGGACATCCCCCCCACTCTCAGGCTGGGCTGGGCAGGTGGTACGACCCAGGCTGTGGGTTGGTGATTCTGCCACAGCCATTGGGAGAGAACGCTCTTTGGGCCAGAGCTGCCGAGCTGTGAGGACAGAGCTGGAGGTGCTGAGGTTCTGGATACTGTGGTTGGGTGTCTCCTGGGAAGTGGAGTCAGATTCCGGAGACAGAGACAGAGACAGAAAGAGTGGGTGAGGCCAGAGAGAAGCAGAGAGAAAGAGACTCAGAGAGAGAGAGAGAGAGAGAGACAGAGAGAATCAGATAGATAGACAGTAACCAACAGAGAGAGACCAGGTGCGGTGGCTCACACCTGGAATCCTAGTACTTTGGGAGGCTGAGATGGGAGGATCGCTTGAGGCCAGAGTTTGAGATCAGCCTGAGCAACACAGAGACCCCCATCTCTAAAAAAAATAATAATAAAGAAAAGAAACCAACAGAGAAAGACACGAGCAGAGATGAACAGAGAGACGCAGAGACAAAGAAAGGGAACCAGAGAGATAGACAGACAGACACAAAGAGGTTGTAGGGCAAAGGAAATGAACATGGCAGGTTGGCCTGGAACCCTGAGGACAGATGCAAGGGCCATTCCTGCGGTTCAGCCAGAGGCCCCTGGCTAAGTCCCCGTGTAAACAGAGCTGGACCTGCAGGCAGGTAAGAGTGTCCCCGGCCTGTGCCTCCCACCTCCAGAAGGCAGCAGCACTCACGTACGACACACTGGCTCCTGCCAGGGAATGTTCTCCAGCCCGGACAGCAGTAAGCGTGGAACCGGGAGCCGCACACATTCGGCCTTTGGGGACAGCGAGATGGGTCTGGTGAGCCCCTGCCCGGGTAGACATCCCCCGGGCATTCCGCTGCCCCCAGGACAGCCCAATCCACACCGAAGGGGTCTCCCAGCAACCCAGGTACCACGCACCCCTGCAAGATGCCTGGGCTGCCCCGCCTCCGCACACGTCCAGGACCTGCAACCTCCAAGGCCCCATCCCAGCCGCCTTGGCCACCTGCCATGCACAACAGGGCCGACCAGGCCAGCAGGAGCCGGGCCAGGGGGCCCCTTGCCAAACACAGACCCTCCAGAGTCATGGCGTGTCCCCTGGAGGCTGCGGAGAGGAAGCAGAGTCAGCCCTAGAAGAGCCCCTCACCCTGGCCATGGGAGACCCAACACAACAAGGAGGGCAGGGTGGTTGCCAAATGGGGCAGCCCTGGGGCCTCTGGGAGCCCAAGGAGGCATCCAGCCCCAACCGGGAAGCAGTGAACAGTCAGAGGAGGCTTCCTGGAGGAGGTGTGATATTAAAGAAGGGTCTTGGGGCTGAGGGTGCACAGCCAAGGCAAGACATGGAAGGGAGGGGAGAGAGGGCCAGGTGGGGCCAGGTGGGACCAGGCGTTGCAGGAGTGGGCGTAGCGGTGTCATGGAGCTTTTGCTCATTTGTCAAGGACAATGAAGAGCCCTTGAAAAGCTATGAACAGGAGGAGCAAAGTCAAAATGCATGTTAGGTGGAGTGGGGAAGGGCAGCAGGGTCCCCAGCAGAAACAGGGTGTCAGGAGGCTGGGAGCTGTCCAGATGGCAGAGAGAGGAGAGGAATGGGAGGCTGATGTCATGGGAGGTGGGGGGCGTTGAGGAGATTCCTAAAGTTCTGGCTGGGAAGGTGGAGCCAGGAGAGCGTCCAAGGTGTGAGGAAGGTGGTAAGTCGTGGGAGGCAACCACCCCACTGTCACTCAGTGACACAGATACCCCCACTCCTGCAACGCCTGGCCCCACCTGGCCCTGTGTCCCCTCCCCTCCATGTCCCACGCCCGTCTTGCCTCAGCTGTGCACCCTCAGCCCCAAGACCCTTCTTTAACACCACACCTCCTCCAGGAAGCCTCCTCTGACTGTCAGGGCTGGATGCCTCCCTGGGTTCCCCATGGGCCTCAGGGCTGCCTCGGGCAACCACACCACTGTCCCTCATTCCGGGCAGGGGGCCCAGGCAGGGGCTGGAACTTCCCAATGCAGAGAGTACCCCTGTGCCCAGCAGGGAAGGAACCGCTGCTGTGCCCATTTCACAGATAAGCAAACTAAGGCCATCACACCATGTGTGAGGGGTTAAGCCTGAGCTTAAGCCCAGGAAGAGGAGGAGGAGGGTGAGAAGATCAGTAACGGAACTCGCTCCTGCCCCCCGTGGCTGGGTCTTTCCTGGGTCATGAAGGACGGGAGGAAGAAGACCAGGACAGGAGATGACCGTTTGGAGGGTGGAGACAAAATACTTGAGGGAAAGAAGCCAGACCAAGCGGCCTTCCTGTTCCATTCAGGTTCTAGCGAGGAAAGAAACTGGGCCTAGGTGGAGAATGGGCGAGGAGGTCTGCTGTGTGGCCTTGGCCACGCCCCTCTCCGGGCCAACCGGGTTGTCCAAAGGCCCAGGAGAAGGGAGAGACTCCTGTCAACGTTGGAGAGTTGGCTGGCTGGGGAGGGGCGCCCTCTTTTTGCTTCTCTGTTGTCCGGGTAAGTCGGCACTTTGAGAATCTGTGGACTCGAAGCAGCCTCGGGGCCTGCAAACCCTCCTCCCCCCACTCCCTCCGCCCCAGCCCCCTGCCTCGGGTGGGGTGGGGGAGTTAGGTGGGGTGGGGAGTCTCTGGCTTCATTTGCCTCGGTCCCCCCTACACGCCGCTGCCTCTGCGAGCCACACCCTGGAGTTTGTGGAATGAATGAGCAGAGAAGGCGCGCCCAGCACGGGGTGTGGAGGCTGAGGGCCAAGGAGCGAGGGATCCCAAGCTCCGCCGACGGGGAGAGGGCGCCCCGGGAGCCCGCGGGGCGTGAGCTCTACCTGGCAGAGCCCCCGGCCGCGACCACACTTGGCTCCGCCCTCACCTGTGGGGTCAGGGGCCCCGCGCCCCGGCCGAGCCCCTCCCGCTGGGTCCCCGCGTCCCCACTCCCCACTGCGGCGGGCGCCACTAGAAGGCGGAGAGGGGAGGGGGCTGGGCCCGGGGCTGCCCGGCTGCGAACAAAGGAATCCTCTCCGCCTCCCCCTGCCGGCCCCCCCGCCCCCGCCTTCCCCACCCTTCGGGGCCAACGATCTCGCCCTGCCGGGGGCCCCGCGCCTTCACCTACCTGCGAGGCGGCGCGCGTGGAGGCGGGCACGGCAGACGGACGCGCGGGACTCAGCGCTGCAGGGCGGGCTCCTGCGGCGCCGGGGACCCGGGGCGGGAACGCGAAGCCGAGAGGCCGACCCCGCCGCGTTCTCAGCCCAGAGCTGCCACTCGAGGGGAGTTGGGGGCGGGAGGAGTTGGAGGAGGGCGCGTTTGCACCTCGTAGCTCCCGGGGCGGGGACGGGGGGCTGCGATCCGGGGCGGGGAGAGAGGCTGCGGCTCGGGGAAGGGCTTGGGGCTCCGAGAGAAAAACTCCGATGGGCTGGAGGGGTGGGAGGGCGGACGGGGGGCTCTGGGCTGGGGGCGCCTAGTTGGGGCTGAGGGGGCCGCGTTTTCGGATCAAGATTGAGATGAGGTGGGGCTCTGATTTGTGGGGGGCCTGGACGACAACCTGGGCAGACAGGTCCCAGGACTCACCTGGGCGGCCCTCCCACGGCCTCCCAAGCTGCCGCCCCCTCCCTTGAGCAAGGAGAATCGTTGGAAACTCACCTGGCTCTTGGAGCCTGGATTGTTAACTAGGCTGAGATCAGAGGCCCCTAAATATGTTGACAAAACATTGGGTAAAGATGTAAATCCCAGGGAGAAGGGCCCAGGTTTTTCATCTGGTTCTCAAAATGAAGAAGTTAACAATACAAACGGTGTAAACTTTCAAATCTCTTTGAACCTGTTTCTCCACCTACCAAAGGGACCAGACAAGAATTTCGGCTCCCTATCTGTTGTCAGTACTCCAGACAAAAATTTCTAGGCTTTTCCACCACCTTCCTACCTTTGGGAATAGACTTTTAACATGGGGATCTCTCAGAAGCTGTGCGTTGGGCCTGAAGCTGTTACTCCATCCAGCAAACTCCTATGCATCTGTCAAAGACCCGTTCAAAAATTCCCTTCCTATCCGCAAATTGTGAGTTTATTCTATTGAATTCCCAAAGCTGATTGTGCTGACTATTCCCCCACCACAGTACTTCTGGAATGTAATAAATAAGTAAGCCCAATGGACTTGAAACCAGGTAACATAGTGAGATCCCATCTCTAAAAAAAAAATAATAATTAAAAAATAAAAAAGAATTAGCCAGGACTGGTGGCATGCATCTGTAGTCCCAGCTACTCAGGAGGCTGAGGCAAGAGAATTGCTTCAGCCCAGGAGGTTGGGGCTGCGGTGAGCTATGATCATGCCACTGTACTCCAGCCTGGGCAACAGAGCAAGACTCTATCTCCAAAAACTGGAGACCCTGTCTCCATTCCAGAAGTGCTCTGGTGGGAGCATATTCGGCACAGTCAGCTGTGGGAGTTCAATAGGGTAAACTCAACAATTTGCAGGGAGGGAAAGGATTTTGTTTTTGTTTTATTTTGTTTTGAGACAGAGTCTCACTCTGTCGCCCAGGCTGGAGTGCAGTGGCGCAGTCTCAGCTCACTGCAAGCTCCGCCTCCCGGATTCAGGCCATTCTCCTGCCTCAGCCTCCTGAGTAGCTGGGACTACAGGCGCCCGCCACCACGCCCGGCTAATTTTGTTTCTGTATTTTTAGTAGAGACTGGGTTTCACCGTGTTAGCTGGGATGGTCTTGATGTCCTGACCTCTTAATCCGCCCGCCTTGGCCTCCCAAAGTGCTGGGATTACAGGTGTGAGCCACTGCGCCCAGCCTGTTTTGTTTTGTTTTTTGAGACAAAGTCTCACCCTGTCACCCAGGCTGGAGTGCAATGGCGCGATCTTGGCTCACCGCAACCTCTACCTCCCAGGTTTAAGCAATTCTCCTGCTTCAGCCTTCCAAGTAGCTGGGATTACAGGCTTGTGCCACCAGGCCTGGCTAATTTTTTGTATGTTTAGTAGAGATGGGGATTCACCATGTTGGCCAGGCTGGTCTCGAACTCCTGACCTCGTGATCTGCCCGCCTCGGCCTCCCAAAGTGCTGGGATTACAGGTGTGAGCTGCCGTCTCCGGCCTGGGAGGGGATTTTTGAACTAGGTTTTGACAGTTGCATAGGAGTTTGCCGTAGGAAACAGAACAGGCAAAAGCCTGGAGATGGAGAGAACTTAGAACAAACATGCCTGGATGGAGTGAGGTTGGAACTTTAGGGGAGAGGAGAAGGAGGGAGCAAGAGGAAAGCAGGAAACATAAGAAGAGTGTAGAAGCACCCAGGAGCCCTCAGCAGGCTCCCCACCGCCTCTGAGGGGAGACACAGTGGGGGGACTCACAGAAAGGGGAGGTTCTCCCAAGGCTCCACTTCCAGGTCTTAGACTGTGTCCGGGGAGCATTGAAGGCCCCAGGGCTAGGCTCGGGGAGCATGGGACAGACGCCAACTTCAGGGACAAGATCCAGTCATCCTGGCCAAGGGAGGGGTCCTGGGACCCTGTGAGAAGGGTCAGGTGGGGTGCTGGGGCATGGGGAGGGTGGACTGGGGAGGGAACCCCAGGATCGAGGTGGCCCAGCAGAGACAGAGGGGTGGGGTTCCTGTTAAGGGGTGTGCCCAGGGGCTATTGTGGACAAACTAGTTTCCCCGGACACTTTGGACACCTCTTTCCAGGCTCCTCTGCCAAGGTCCACTCAGAATTGTTCTGCAACAAATGTCTCTTACATGGGCATGGGGACAAGCACCGGGTGCCCTAGAAGCAGCCCAGTATAGGTGCAAAAGGTGGGGAGAGATTGTCCCATCCCAGGGACATTGCACGGCCACTGTTGCCATGGCTAAGTCTGGAGCAGGGTTTTCCTGGAAGAATTGTGGGAAGGCAGTGACTCAGCCCTAGAAGTCTCCCTACCTGCTCTCTAGAAGCCAGGGGAGAAGGAAGCCAGAGGGTGTGGTAAGGCCAACATGTGGAGCTGTTGGAAGTCCCTGCACCCGAAGTTCTCAATGACAGCAGAGCGTGGGCAGTGGTTGGTTGTTCACAGCCCCCCACCCAAGCTACTGTCCACACCACGTGCTGTGGTTTCAGACTTCTCATGATGCCACCCTGGTCTGTTATTGCCAGTTATTGATGTGGTATCACAGTGTCACCCCCCACTGTGCCCTCATTATATCACGCTGTTAAGAAGGGACATTTAGGCTGGGCACGGTGGCTCACACCTGTAATCCCAACACTTTGGGAGGCCAAGTTGGGCGGATCACGAGGTCTCAAGTGGCTAACATGTGAAATCCTGTCTTTACTAAAAATATTTTAAAAATAGCCAGGCGTGGTGGCATGCACCTGTAGTCCCAGCTACTTGGGAGGCTGAAGCAGGAGAATCGCTTGAACCTGGGAGGCAAAGGCTGCAATGAGCCAAGATCATGCCTGGGCGACAGAGCGAGACTCCATCTCAAAAAAGAAGAAGGGACGTTTAGGCTTTAAATCCTACGCCGTATCACAGTCCACCCACCGAGGACTGTACAAAGCACACACATGGTCTTTCCATCAAAATTGCATCATCAGCCAGGCACTGTGGCTCACGCCTGTAATGTCAACACTTTGGGAGGCCAAGGCGGAGGATCCTTTGAGGCCAGGAGTTCAAGGCAAGCCTAGGCAACATAGCAAGACCCCATCTCTACAGAAAAATAGAAAAATTAGCTGGGCATGGTGGCGTGTACCTGTAGTCCCAGCTACTTGGGAGCCTGAGGTGGGATGAGGGCTTGAACCCAGGAGTTTGAGGTTGCAATGAGCTATGGTGTTGCCTCTGGACTCCACTCTGGATGACAGATCGTGAACCTGTCTCTAAATATATATGTATATCATCATCATCACCACGTTCCTATTCTACAGTCACTTGTCCCTATAACCCTGTCTCATTGTCACCTGTCCATGTGACACCCTGCTCTTTTCTGGTTGCTTCGCTACCTGGGACATGCCTGTCTCCTGTCACCTTCACAGCTGCACTTTTCTGCTGTGAGATAGTCCCCGGCTCATGGTCATACCATCATCCAGAGTGCCAGGTTCTTAACATCACAATCTACTGGCATCAGCACCAACCAGGCTCAGCAGAAAGAGTGACCAAGCTTGGCGATGCCATAGCCAGCCACGTTCACCCATATCACATGTGGATCAAGCCCCAGGAAGACGCCATTCATTACCAACTGGCACCTCAAGCCCTGATGTTGCTCAGTGATCCGAGATGCTGGCAAAATGAGGTCCCTCAGCAAAATGAGGTCCATGGGGGCTCCAATGGACGCCTCCCAAGGTTCACCACCTGACACCCTGGGTGATGGTATGACCATGAGCCAGGGACTATGTCCCAGCAGAAAGGTGAAGGTGTGAAGGTGACAGGAGACACTTTGAGTGACAGGGGCTCAGATGGGGATCTGGTGTTTTAAAGTTGTTGTGGGTTTTTTTGGTTTTTTCTTTGTTTTTTAAAACGGAGTCTTGCTCTGTAGCCCAGGCCGGAGTGCAGTGGCGCAATCTCGGCTCACTGCAACCTCCGCCTCCTGGGTTCAAACCATTCTCCTGCCTCAGCCTCCCAAGTAGCTGGGACTACAGGCACGCATCACCATCTAATTTTTTTAAATTTTATTTTGTATTTTTCGAGATGGAGTCTTGCTCTGTCACCCAGGCTGGATGTCACCCAGTGCCATCTCGGCTCACTGCAACCTCCGCCTCCCAGTTCAAGTGATTCTCCTGCTTCAGCCTCCTGAGTAGCTGAGATTAAAGACGCCCGCCACCCACGCCTGGCTAATTTCGTATTTTTAGTAGAGACAGGGTTTTACCATGTTGGCCAGGCTGGTCTCGAACTCCTGACCACAGGTGATCCACCTGCCTCGGTCCCAAACTGTGGGGATTACAGGTGTGAGCCACCACGCCCAGCCCCTAGTTGGTGTTCTTTTGTTTGTTTGTTTTTTGTCCCCAGCCACCCACCGCTGCTGCCCGGAGATGGAGTCTTGCTCTGTCACCCAGGCTGGAGTGCAGTGGCAGGATCTTAGCTCACTGCAACCTCCTCCTCCTGGGTTCAAGCAATTCTCCTGCCTCAGCCTCCTAAGTAGCTGGGATTACAGGCGTGCACCACCACACCCAGCTAATTCTTTTTTTTTTTTTTTCTTTTTGTATTTTTAGTAGAGACAGGGTTTCACCATGTTGGTCAGGCTGGTCTCGAATTCCTGACCTTGTGATCTGCCCGTCTCGGCCTCCCAAAGTACTAGGATTACAGGCATGAGCCGCTGCACCTGGCTCCTAGTGGGTTTTAAAATTACAGTGTCACCTGTCACTGTCACCTGTTGCCTCCCCATCATTCCCAGTTCCTGTGACATTGTCACCTGTTGCTGTCACATTGTCACACTATTAATGTCCCCCAGAGCTGTCCCCCCCTCCGTTGCTGCCACTGTCATCCCGTTAAGGTCACTGTGAGTCACTGCAGCCCCACCCTCCATCTGACTTTCTGAGCAGCCATGGAGCCCCCCCTCATAGGTGGGACTTGACTGTGTGCAGGGCCAGCAGACCCCACATGTTCGTTAGCATGGAGACAGGAGTGTGCAGGGTGTGCCTAGGAGCACAGGGTCAGGGCTGGGGACAAGGAGATGGGAGGAGGGATGGGGAGATGCCTGCAGTGTGTGGAGTGCACTGGGCCAGCCTAGGCTAGGGTGGCTTGGGGACAGAGCCCTCTTTGTATAAGCACAGGAAGCAGCTGGGAGTTGGAGCATTGCGTACAACGCCAGGAGTTTGGCCACATGCCCAGGAATGAGGCTTGGAGCGAGGAGGGAGGCCGTGGAGGACCCAGGAAAGCTCCGAGATCAGGCTGGATCCTCATAAGAGACCCCCAAGACAGGCTCAGCTATCATCCCATTACACAGATGAGGAAACTGAGGCACAGAGCCACCAGATCGCCACTGGGACCCCACCACCAGGAAAGAATACATACAGGCAAATCTGAACCCAGGCCACTAAGCTGGAAGCCTTCCCCATGGCCTTGGGCCCCTGCCTCATTGCCTTGATGTTCTAGTCAGGGGACCTGTCTAGGGTCCATATACAATATATTATTTCTCTTTCCAATAAACACACATGTTTGCACCTTTATACATTCTGTATTTCTGTATTTGCCCTTTTTCCTCTTTGTAAAAATAATTTAAAAAAAAAAAAAAAAGGCCAGGCGCGGTGGCTCAAGCCTGTAATCCCAGCACTTTTGGGAGGCCGAGACGGGCGGATCACGAGGTCAGGAGATCGAGACCATCCTGATTAACACGGTGAAACCCTGTCCCTACTAAAAAATACAAAAAACTACCTGGGCAAGGTGGCGGCGCCTGTAGTCCCAGCTACTCGGGAGGCTGAGGCAAGAAAATGTTGTAAACCTGGGAGGCGGAGCTTGCAGTGAGCTGAGATCCGGCCACTGCACTCCAGCCTGGGCAACAGAGCAAGACTCCGTCTCAAAAAAAAAAACCAAAACAAAAAACAAACAAAAAAAAACAGGGTCTCCACCTGTCTAATTTGTAATTTTTTTTTTTTTTTTTTGCTGAGATAGGGTCTCACTATGTTGCCCAGTCTGGTCTCAAACTCTGGGATCAAGTGACTCTCCCAACTCATCCTCCCAAAGTGCCGAGATTACAGGCATGAGACAGCGCACCTGGCCTCTTTCTCTTTCCTTCTTTCTTTTTTTTTTTTTTTTCTTCCTTCAGATGGAGTCTCGCTCTGTCGCCCAGGCTGGAGTGCAGTGGTAGTCTTGGCTCATTGCAACCTCCACCTCCCAAGTGTAAGCAATTCTCCTGCCTCAGCCTTCTGAGTAGCTGGGATTACAGGCACCTGCCACCACCACGCCTGGCTAATTTTTTGTATTTTTAGTAGAGACGAGGTTTCACCATGTTGGCCAGGCTGGTCTCAAACTCCTGACCTCAGGTGATCTGTCCTCCTCAGCCTCCCAAAGTGCTGAGATTACAGGCGTGAGCCACAGAGCCTGGCCTAGACATTTCATGTAAATGGAATCACACACTAGGTGGCCCTTTTTTTTACTTTTTGGTGACAGAGTTTCCCTCTGTTACCCACACTGGAGTGCAGTGATGTGATCTCGGCTCACTGAAACCTTCCGCCTCCCTGCAACCTACCCCTCCCAGGTTCAAGCGATTCTCCTCCCTCAGCCTCCCGAGTAGCTGGGATTACAGGTGTGATCCACCGCGCCCAGCCTACATAGCCTCTTAATCTGATTTCTTTCACTTAGCATTATTTCTGAGGCTTATCCGCATACTATGTGTCAGTGTTTCTTTCCTTTTATTTTTTGTTTGTTTGTTTTTTCAGACAGGGTCTTGCTCTGTCACCCCGGCTGGAGTGCAGTGGCATGATCACAGCTCACTGCAGCCTCAACCTCCTGAGCTCAGGCAATCCACCTGCCTCAGCCTCTGGAGTAGCTGGGAATACAGGTGCACGCCACTACACCTGGCCAGTGTTTAAAATTTTTTGTACAGATTGGATCTTGCTATGTTGCCCAGGCTGGTCTCAAATTCCTAGCCTCTAACAATCTGCCTGCCTCGGTCTCCCACAGTGCTGGGATTACAGGCGTGAGCCACCATGCTGGCCCTCTTTTTACTTCTTTTTTTTTTTTTTTTTTTTTTTTTTTTGAGGCAGAGTCTCGCTCTGTCACTCAGGTTGGAATGCAGTGGTGCAATCTTGGCTCACTGCAACCTCTGTCCCCGAGTTCAAGCGATTCCCCTGCCTCAGCCTCCCAACTAGCTGGGACTACAGGCACACGCCACCACGCCAGGCCAATTTTTTTTTTTTTTTTGTATTTTAATAGAGATGAGGTTTCACCATGTTGGCCAGGATGGTCTCTGTCTCCTGACCTCATGATCCGCCTGCCTCGGCCTCCCAAAGTGCTGGGATTACAGGCATGAGCCAGTGAGCCACCACGCCCAGCCTCTTTTTACTTCTTAATACATCTTGGCAATATTTCCATGTCGAGCTGGGAGCAGGGGCTCACACATGTAATCCTAGCACTTTGGGTGGCCAAGGCAGGCAGATCCCTTGCGCCCAAGAGTTAGAGACCAGCTGGGGCAACATGGCAAACTCTGTCTCTACAAACAATACAAAGATTAACCAGGCATGGTGGCAGGAGTCTGTAGTCCCCACTCAGGAGGCTGAGGTGAGAAGGACACTTGAGCCCCAGATGTCTGGGAGCCCCAGATGTCACTGTAACGGCTGCAGTGAGCCGAGATCATGTCACTCAGAGCAAGACCCTTTCAGAAAAAAGAAAGAGAGAGAGAGAGAGAGAGAGAGAGAGAGAGAGAGAGAAAGAAAGAAAAGACAAGACAAGACATAAAAGAAAAAAGAAAGAAAAAGAAAGAGAAGAAAGAGGCGGGGTGCAGTGGCTCATGCCTGTAATCCCAGCACTTTGGGAAGCCAAGGCAGGTGGATCACGAGGTCAGGAGTTCAAGACCAACCTGGCCAACATGGTGAAACCCCATCTCTACTAAAAATGCAAAAAAAAAAAAAAGAAAAAAAATTAGACGGGCATAGTAGTGGGCACCTGTAATCCCAGTTACTTGGGAGGCTGAGGCAGAGAATTACTTGAACCCGGGAGGCAGAGGTTGCAGTGAGCAGAGATCATGCCACTGCACTCCAGCCTTGGCGTCTCCAGACGAGATGCCCATCAAAAGAGTGAGACGCCGTCATGAGAAAGGAGAAAGAGAGAGAGGAGAAAGAGAGGAAGAAAGGAAGGAAGGAAGGAAGGAAGGAAGGAAGGAAGGAAGGAAGGAAGGAAGGAAGGAAGGAAGGAAGGAAGGAAGGAAGGGAGGAAGGAAGGGAGGAAGGGAGGGAAGAAAGAAAGAGAAAGGGAGGAAGAGAGAGAGAGAAAGAAAGAAAGAAAGAGAGAGAGAGAGAGAGAAAGAAAGAAAGAAAGAAAGAAAGAAAGAAAGAAAGAAAGAAAGAAAGAAAGAAAAGAAAGAAAGAAAGAAAGAAAGAAAGAAAGAAAGAAAGAAAGAAAGAAAGAAAGAAAGAAAGAAAGAAAGAAGACAGACAGACCGGGGTGCAGTGGCTCATACCTATAATCCCAGCATTTTGAGACACCATGGTGGGCTTTGAGGTCAGACTTCGACTGGATTAGGATTAGTCCTGCTGGGAGAAGGGAGGACTCTGGCACCCACTGCCAGCTCTGCCATCTGCACCCATTTATCTGGGGCCCCAATGCCTGCCCAGCCTCTCTCGCTCTGGTCCCATACCTGCGGGCAAAGCATGCTCTTGCAGCTTTCTGCCCTGCCCCCTGAAACCTTAAGGGTGCGATTAGTTAAGTCAGACAAGAAGACTGACACTCAAAAATGAAGTTGGTTAAGTGCAAATGGTCAGATCCAGAAACCTGAATATCACTGATCTTCAGAAAACGCACATGTGCCAGGGCATTCATTGGCACTCAATAAATGCTGAATGAATGGATCAGTAAATGAATGAATGGTGAGCAAATCTGATATGACCGGAAGGAAGGTGTGGAAGTTGCTTGTGGAGAGATGAATAGGACTCAGATTGAAAGGAGTCTTGAAAGCTAGGAGGGTGGACGTGACCTGGCGGCAGCAGGGAGCCATAGTGGGTTCTAGGCAGGGAGCCACACCATCTGATTTGTTTGAGGACCTAATTGCCAAGAGGGAGTTAATCAAATCTGTCACTAGGGGGCACTCAAGTCTTCCCATAGATGGTTAGGTGGCCACTGGTCACAGGGAGCTTTTGAGCATTTGAACCAGTTCTATGGAGATATAAGTGTGAAATCCACATGAAATCGCAAGCACTTCATAAAAGAAAAGGAATGTAAGATGCCTAAAATAGCAATGACAGGGGTGAAATGTTGATATTTTGGGTACACTGGACTAAATAAATTACATTATTACAATTTCATCTGTTTCTTTTTACTTTTTAAAATGTGGGTTCTAGGCCACTCGGTGGCTCACGCCTGTAATCCCAGCACTTTGGGAGGCCCAGGCGGGTGGATCATGAGGTTAGGACTTCGAGACCAGCCTGGCCAACATGGTGAAGCCCCGTCTCTACTAAAAATACAAAAAAAATTAGCTGGGCATGGTGGCAGGCACCTGAAATCCCAGGTACTCAGGGGGCTGAGGCAGGAAAATCACTTGAAACTGGGGGGCAGAGGTTATAGTGAGCCAAGATCGCACCACTGCACTCCAGCCTGGGCAACAGAATGAGACTCCATCTCAAAAATATATATATATAAATAAGTAAATAAATACAAAATAAAATGTGGGTTCTAAAAGAGTTAAGATTGTCCATGTTGGTTGCATTAGTTTTTATTTTATTTATTTTTTATCAGGCAAGATCCTGTTCTGTTGCCCAGGCTGGAATGTAGTGGTGTGATCACGGCTCACTACAGCCTCAACCTCCCAGGCTCAAGCAATCCTCCCACATCAGCCTCCCAAGTAGGTCAATTACAAATGCACACCACCACACCTGGCTAACTTTTGTATGTTTTGTAGAGACAAGGTTTCATCATGTTGTCCAAGCTGATCTTGAACTCCTGGGCTCAAGCGATCCTCCTGCCTCCCCCTCCCAAAGTGCTGGGATTACAGACATGAGCCTGACCTTGCATTTATATTTCTTTTCTTTTTTTTTTTTTTTTTTTTTTTTTTTTGGTATTTTTAGTAGAGACGGGGTTTCACCGTGTTTGCCAGGATGGTCTCGATCTCCTGACCTCATGATCTGCCCACCTCGGCCTCCCAAAGTGCTGGGATTACAGGCGTGAGCCACCGCACCGGGCCGAACATACTTTTTTATTCACAGGACTTTCTGGAAACTTATTAGACCACTTACTAAAATCTGAATTCACTCTTTTTCTTTTTTCTTTTTTCTTTTTTTTTTTTGAGGCCAAGTCTCACTCTGTCACCCAGGCTGGAGTGCAGTGGCACGATCTTAGCTCACTGCGAGCTCCTCCTCCCAGGTTCACGACATTCTCCTGCCTCAGCCTCCCGCATAGCTGGGACTATAGGCGCCCGCCACCACGCCTGGCTAATTTGTTGTATTTTTAGTGGAGACGGGGTTTTACCATGTTGGCCAGGATGGTCTTGATTTCTTGACCTGGTGATCTGCCTGCCTCGGCCTCCCAAAGTGCTGGGATTACAGGTGTGAGCCACCGCGCCCGGCCTATATTTTTAATTTTAATAGATGTTGCCAGGTTGTAGATATTGACAAACTGATCCTAAAATTGATACAGAAAGGCAAAGACAGAGAATAACCTACAAAATATCAAAGAAGAACCAAGTCAGAGGACTGTTACTATCCAATATCAAGACGTTCCGGAAATCTGCAATAACCAAGACAGTATTGGCAAAAAGAAGACACACAGATCAACAGAACAGAATACAGAGTCCAGGCCGGGCGCAGTGGCTCACGCCTGTAATCCCAGCACTTTGGGAGGCTGAGGCAGGAGGATCACGAGGTCAGGAGATCGAGACCACCCTGGCTAACACGGTGAAACCCCGTCTCTACTAAAAATACAAAAAATTAGCCGGGTGTGGTGGCGGGCGCCTGTAGTCCCAGCTACTCGAGAGGCTGAGGCAGGAGAATGGCGTGAACCCAGGAGGCGGAGCTTGCAGTGAGCCGAGATTACGCCACTGCACTCCAGCCTGGGCGACAGAGCGAGACTCCGTCCCCCCTCCCCCCCCCAAAAAAAAAATACAGAGTCCAGAAATATCCACACAAATATAATCAATTGATCTTTGACAAAAGTGCACAGGCAATTCAGTGAGAAAGGACAATCTTTTTGCTATCTATACAATGAATGTGCTCCCTGCCCGATGCACATAGAGGCCAATACATGGCACCAGCTTTTGAGAAAATAAAAGCTTTATTTCCAGTCGACTGCAAGCAGACAGGAGGAAACACTCAAATCTGTCTCCGGGAGCTGCAGGCTGGGGCAGCTTTTATAAGCGTAGGGTAATGAGGCGTGTTCTGATTGGATCTTGCACTGAAGTGATGCTGGGAGGCATGATCTGATTGGATCTGGCCATGGGGTGATGCCAGGGCTCTCTCTGATTGGATCCTAGGTCCTGTCATGCAGTGTCTGCTTCTTAATTCAGTCTCCACTCCTCCCTCCTCAGTGGGAGCACTTAGGTTCTGACTGTGGTTACACGCTTGGTTCACCTGGACATGCTCAGGTTATGTGACCTTCTACCTGGGGGTCAGTGGCAACTGAAAAACCACTCACGACTTTGCTACATAAAAGCTGAACCACCGGGGCCAGGCGCGGTGGCTCACGCCTCTAATCCCAGCACCTTGGGAGGCTGAGGCGGGCGGATCACGAGGTCAGGAGATCGAGACTAGCCGAGACCATCCTGGCTAACACGGTGAAACCCCGTCTCTGCTAAAAATGCAAAAACAAAATTAGCCGGGCACGGTGGCAGGCGCCTGTAGTCCCAGCTACTCAGGAGGCCGAGGCAGGAGAATGGCGTGAACCCGGGAGGTGGAGCTTTCAGTGAGCCAAGATCGCGCCAGCGCCACTGCACTCCAGCCTGAGCGACAGAGCGAGACTCCAAAAAATAAAAATTAAAAAAAAAGTTAAACCATTGGAAAGCCGAGGCGGGTGGATCGGCTGAGGTCAAGAGTTCGAGACCAGCCTGGCCAACATAGTGAAACCTCGTCTCTTCTAAAAATACAAAAATTAGCCGGGTGTGGTGGTGTTCACCTGTAATCCCAGCTACTTGGAAGGCTAAGACAGGAGGATCGCTTGAACTCAGGAAGCAGAGGCTACTGTGAGCCGAGATTATGTCATTGGACTCCAGCATCGGTGACAGAGTGAGACTCTGTCTCCATTAAAAAAAAAAAAAAAAAGGTGAACTACATTGGTCTGGTGTGGTTACATTTTCCACAGATGGTGCTAGAACAATCAGATGTCCATATGCAAAAAATAGGCACAGACTTTACACCTTTCATAAAAAATGAATGCAGCCAGGTGCAGTGGCTCACACCTGTAATCCCAGCACTTTCGGAGGCTGAAACAGGAGAACTGCTTGAGCCCAAGAGTTCGAGACCGGCCTCAAACATAGTGAGAACCCATCTCTACAAAAAATTTTAAAACTTTTTTTGAATCTAAAAACAAAACAAAACAAAAATGAACACAGGACAGGTACGGTGGCTCACATCTGTAATCCCAGCACTTTGGAAGACCAAGACGGGTAGATCACCTGAGGTCAGGGGTTCGAGACCAGCCTGGCCAAGATGGTGAAACCCTGTCTCTACTAAAAATACAAAAATTAGCCGGGAGTGGTGGTGGGCACCTATAATCTCAGCTACTTGGGAGGCTAAGGCAGAAGAATCACTTGAACCTGGGAGACCGAGGTTGCAGTGAGCCGAGATCACGCCACTGCACCCCAGCCTGGGCAACAGAGTGAGAGTCAGAAAAAAAAAAACAAAAAACAAACTGAAAAATGAACACAAAAGGGAGCATAGTGAGGTACCTAGAATTGGAAAATTCACAGAGACAGAAAGTAGAATGGAGGTTACCAGGGGCTGGGAGAAGAGGGATGAGGTGTTATTATCATCATCATTATTATTATTATTTTGAGACAGTGTCTCACTCTGTCACCAGGCTGGAGTGCAGTGGTACAATCTCAGCTCACTACAACCTCTGCCTCCCAGGTTCAAGAGATTCTCCTGCCTCAGCCTCCTGAGCATCTGGGACTACAGGCATGCGCCACCATGCCCAGCTAATTTTTTTGTATTTTTAGTAGAGACAGGGTTTCATCATGTTGGCCAGGATGGTCTCGATCTCCTGACCTCGTGATCCACCCGCCTCGGCCTCCCAAAGTGTTGGAATTACAGGTATGAACCACCGCGCCCAGCCAGTGCTATTATTTAATAGGTACAGATTTCCTGATGGAAAAAGTTCTGGAGATGGATGGTGAAGATGTTACAGGAAAGGGCTCCCAGTTCAGACTCCAAGAGAGGGTTCTTACATCTCACACAAGAAAGAATTCAGGGCAAGTCCATAAAGCGAAAGCAAGTTTATTAGGAAAGTAAAGGAATAAAAGAATGGCTATTCCATACACAGAGCAGCCCTGAGGGCTGCTGGTTGCCCATTTTTATGGTGATTATTATTATTATTTTTTTTTTTTTTTTGAGATGGAGTCTCGCTGTGTCGCCCAGGCTGGAGTGCAGTGGCGTGATCTCGACTCACTGCAAGCTCCGCCTCCAGGGTTCACGCCATTCTCCTGCCTCAGCCTCCCTAGTAGCTGGGACTACAGGCGCCCACCACCACTCCCGGCTAATTTTTTTTGTATTTTTTAGTAGAAACAGAGTTTCACCATGTTAGCCAGGATGGTCTCGATCTCCTGACCTCGTGATCCTCCTGTCTCAGCCTCCCAAAGTGCTGGGATTACAGGTGTGAGCCACTGCGTCCAGCCGGGTCTTGCTCTTTTGCCCAGGCTGGAGTACAATGGCATGATCACAACTCACTGAAGTCTAGACATCTAGGGCTCAAGCCATCCTCCCACCTCAGCCTCCTGAGTAGCTAACACCAAAGGTGCATGCCACCACACCTGGCTTATTTAGTTTATCTTTTGTAGAGATAAGGCCTCACTATGTTGCCTAGGCTGGTCTCGAACTCCTAGGCTCAAGCAATCCTCCCACCTCAGCCTCCTGGGTACCTGGTACACAACCACAGATGTGTGCCAATGCGTCTGGGCACAGGATTCACTTGCTTTCCAGCAAATTGCAACAGGAGGTCACAGAGTGACAGAACTGAGATCTGATCCAAGCGTCTGTGGAGGGTGCAGCTGTCAGACCCTGTGGCGAGGTCAAATGCGCAGGTGGGTGGCTAACTTGGGTTCTATCCCTTAGCCCTAGTGACACGTGCGGAGGAAACCCCCTTCCCTTGCTGCTTGACCAGCTGTCTGGGGACACGGGAGCCAGGTAGGGCAGGGGAACAGACCCTAGGAAAACAAGGGAAAAGGCTGGACTAGTGGCACACACCTGTAAGTCCCAGCCACTCGGAAGGCTGAGGTGGGACGATCGCTTGAGCTGCACCACTGCACTCCAGCCTGGGCACAGAGTGAGGCCCTGATCCAAATAATAATACATAAAAATACAGAAAGAGAAAGAAATGACAGCATGTGGAGGAGCCTACAGAGAAGAGAAACAATGAAGTGCTTCCTAGTTTGGGGGGTCTTTGGGAGATGGGGCCCCACAGTAGGGGACTGGTCTTTCTGTGAGGTTCACTTGAGGCCAGAAGTTTCTCTATTTTCTGATGTTTTGGCATCTTGGGCCTTGCTAATGCCGGACAGACAGCTTCTCCCAGGGTTTGCCGATTTCTTCAGGGTTAGCTAATTTGTTCGAGAGTTTGCAAACAACTGGCTTGTCCGAGAGCACACACAGTTCCTCACACCCCACAACCACCTTTTTTGCAGAGCTGTGACAACTCAAGCCTGTTGCCCTGACCTGATTGCTTTAGGGCCAGGTGCCAGGCAATTAGGGACAGCATGTATGCACCAGAGCCTGGAGAAATTATTCAAATTAGTCTGTGGCAACTTTCATCGGCCTCACTGTGCCTTTCTCATGGAAACTATAATAAAGGATCTTACCCACATTTTTTTTTTTTTTTTGAGACGGAGTCTCGCTCTGTCGCCCAGGCTGGAGTGCAGTGGTCAGATCTCAGCTCACTGCATCTCAGCTCACTGCAAGCTCCACCTCCTGGGTTTACACCATTCTCCTGCCTCAGCCTCCCAAGTAGCTGAGACTACAGGCGCCCGCCACCTCGCCCGGCTAGTTTTTTGTATTTTTTAGTAGAGACGGGGTTTCACCATGTTAGCCAGGATGGTCTTGATCTCCTGACCTCGTGATCCGCCCGTCTCAGCCTCCCAAAGTGCTGGCATTACAGGCTTGAGGCACCACGCCTAGCCTTTACCCACATTTTCTCCTGCTCTCTCTGCCTCCTCTTTTTTTTTTTTTTTTTTTTTTTTTGAGACAGAATCTCTTTCTGTTGCCCAGGCTGGAAGGCAGTGGTGCTATGTCGGCTCACTGCCACCTCCGCCTCCTCCACCTCATTGTACCACTGCACACCAGCTTGGGCAACAGAGCAAGACCCTGTTCTCAAAAAAAAAAAAAAAAGAGAGAGAGAGAGAGAGGGACCGAGGGGCGGTGGTTCACGCCTGTAATCCCAGCACTTTGGGAGGCTGAGGCGGGCAGATCACCTGAGGTCAGGAGTTCGAGACTAGCCTGGCCAACATAGTGAAACCCCATTTGTACTAAAAATACAAAAATTAGCCGGGCATGGTGGCAGCTGCCTGTAACCCCAGCTACTCGGGAGGCTGAGGCAGGAGAATTGCTTGAACCCAGGAGGCGGAGGTTGTAGTGAGCTAAGATTGTGCCACTGCACTCCAGCTGAGATTCTGTAAAAAAAAAAAAAAAAAAAAAAAAAAATGCTGCTGGCCGAGGTGGCTCATGTCTGTAATCACGTCACTTTGAGAAGCTGAGGAGGGAGGATCGCTTGAGGCCAGGAGTTTGAGACCAGCCTGGGTGGCATAGCAAGACCCCATCTCTAAACATAAGATTTTTTTCAACCAGTTGTGGTGGCTCATTTCTGTAATCCCAGCACTTTGGGAGGCTGAGGTGGGTGGATCACCTGACGTCAGGAATTCAAGACCAGCCTGGCCAACATGGTGAAACCCCATCTCTACTAAAAATACAAAAACTTAGCCGGGCGTGGTGGCAGGTGCCTGTAATTCTAGCTACTCAGGAGGCTGAGGCAGGAGAATTGCTTGAACCCAGGAGGTGGAGGTTGCAGTGAGCGGAGGTTGCACCATTGCACTCCAGCCTGGGCAGCAAGAGCGAGACTCTATCTCAAAAAAAAAAAAAAAAAAAAAGACTTTTTTCTAAGAGACAGTGTCACCTAGGCTAGAGTGTCACCCAGGCTGTGTCACCCAGGCTGAAGTGCAGTGGCATGATTTCAGCTCACTACAACCTCGACCTCCTGGGCTCAATCAATCCTCCCACCTCAGCCTCCTGAGTAGGTGGGACCAAAGGCATGCACCACCATACCCGGCTAACTTTTGTATTTTTTGTAGACACCAGGTTTTGCCATTTTGCCCAGACTGGTCTCAAACTCCTGAGCTCAAGACATCCTCCTGCCTTGCCCTCCCAAAGTGCCGGGACTACAGGCATGAGCCACTGCACCCGGCTGGCAAAATAAACTTCCTAAATCGGTTGAGACCTGATTCAGATACTCTGAGTTTACACAGCTCAATTCATATCTGTTGATGCATTAAATGAATGGATTTTCTTTTTCTTTTCTTTTTCCTTTTTTTTTTTTTTTTTGAGATGGAGTCTCGCTCTGTTGCCCAGGCTGGAGTGCAATGGTGCGATCTCAGCTCACTGCAACCTCTGCCTCCCAGGTTCAAGCAATTCTCCTGCCTCAGCCTCCTGAGTAGCTGGGATTACAGGTGTGCACCACCACGCCCAGCTGTTTGTATTTTTAGTAGAGACAGGTTTTCATCCTGTTGGCCAGGCTGGTCTTAAACTCCTGACCCCAGGTGATCTGCCCGCTTCAGCCTCCCAAAGTGCTGGGATTATAGGCGTGAGCCACTGCGCCCGGCCTAAATGAATGGATTTTCTGCTTCTGTTCAGGGGCTTGGGTAAAGCTGTCATGAGGATAAAAGGATCAGAGAGATGAAGGGGCTATAGAAGTGAGAGGAGTGCCAGACACGGTGGTTCAAGCCTGTAATCCCAGCCCTTTGGGAGGCTGAAGCAGTCGGATCACTTGAGGCCAGGAGTTCAAAACTAGCCTGACCAACATGGAGAAACTCCATCTCTACAAAAATACAAAAATTAGCCAGGTGTGGTGGCAGGTGCCTGTAATCCCAGCTACTCGGGAGTCTGAGACACGAGAATTGCTTGAACCTGGGAGGTAGAGGTTGCAGTGAGCCGAGATCAGGCCGTTGCACTCCAGCCTGCGTGACAGAGCGAGATTCTGTTTCAAAAAAAAAGAAAAGAAAAAGGAAATGAGAGTAGTTACAGGTCACAGGGAGGGGGATTCTGGGCGTGGGCTACGCCATATTACACGGAGGTCTCGGGAGGTTGGAAGCTCCAGGAATTGCCCTCAAGTCACAGGTTCCTGCTTTGTGGGTCCTGAGGCTTCCCTCTACGCAGGAAAATTCTGGATTTCTTTCTGCTGCTGTCTGGGAGCATTGGCCACTGCCCAGGCTGCCTCAGTTTCCCCCTGGAAGACCAAAAACACAAGGGTGGGGGAAGCCACAGAGCACGGGGTTTGGGGCACCTTTCTCAGGCAGGTCATGGGCCTCTTGTGACTGGATGAGGCTATTTTGCCTGCCCTGAGTTCACGCTGGGAGAAAATCGTCCCTTTCCTGGAGTATTAACCCACCAAAGAGGAGCAGGGCCGCGAACACCGTCCGGAGTGAGATGTCCAGGTATGAATTATGTCTCTGACCACATGGCACTAGACAGTTTAGATTCCCCCTAAGCCTCAGTTTTCTCATCTGTGACATGAGAGAAATAATATTAGGTTGGTGCAAAAATAATTGCATTTTTTGCCATTACCATTTTTTTTTTTTGTTTTTTGTCTGGCTCTGTCTCCCAGGCTGGAGTGCAGTGGTGTGATCTGGGCTCACTGCAAGCTCCACCTCCCAGGTTCACGCCATTCTCCTGCCTCAGCCTCCCCAGTAGCTGGGACTACAGGCGCCTGCCACCACGCCCGGCTAATTTTTTGTATTTTTAGTAGAAACGGGGTTTCACCGTGTTAGCCAGGATGGTCTCAATCTCCTGACCTCGTGATCCGCCCTCCTCAGCCTTCCAAAGTGCTGGAATTACAGGCATGAGCCGCCGCGCCCAGCCTTTTTTTTTTTTTAAGACAGAGTTTCGCTCTGTTGCCAGGCTGGAGTGGCACAATCTTGGCTCACTGAAACTTCCGCTTCCCGGGTTCAAAGAATTCTCCTGCCTCAGCCTCCCGAGTAGCTGGGATTACAGGCGCCCACCACCACACCCGGCTAATTTTGTATTTTTAGTAGAGACAGGGTTTCACCATGTTGGTCAGGCTGGTCTGGAACTCCTGACCTTGTGATCCACCCACCTCAGCCTCCCAAAATGCTGGGATTACAGGCGTAAGCCACCGTGCCCAGCTTTGCTATTACTTTTAATTGCAAAAACCACAATAACTTTTGCACCAATGCAATATTTACTTCTGGAGAGGATGGTGTAGGTTAAATGAGATATTGATGGATAACCCTTAGCAGAGGGGCTGGCACGATCCATTGTGGACCCTATAAACAGCCTAGAAAATAAGAAGAGAAGCTGGGTGCAATGGTTCACTCGTATAATCCCAGCAATTTGGGAGGCTGAGATGGGAGGATCACTTGAGGCCAGGAGTTTGAGACCAGCCCGGGCAACATAGTGAGACCCCGTCTCTAAAAATAATCTTTTTTGTTTGTTTGTTTGTTTGAGATGGAGTCTCGCTCTGTTGCCCAGACTGGAGTGAAGTGGCGTAATCTCGGCTCACTGCAACCTCCGCCTCCAGGGTTCACGCCATTCTCCTGCCTCAGCCTCCCGAGTAGCTGGGACTACAGGTGCCTGCCACCACGCCTGGCTAATTTTTTGTATTTTTAGTAGAGATGGGGTTTCACCGTGTTAGCCAGGATGGTCTCGATCTCCTGACCTTGTGATCCACCTGCCTTGGCCTCCCAAAGTGCTGGGATTACAGGTGTAAGCCACTGCACCTGGCCTCTCTAAAACTAATCTTTAAAAATTAGCCAGGTGTGGAGGCATGCACCTATAGTCCCAGTTACTCGGGAGGCTGAGGTGGGAGGATGGCTTGAGCTCAGAAATTCAAAGCTGTATTTGAATGTATGAGCCATGATTGGGCCACTGCACTGCAGCCTGGGCAACAGAGTCTTCATAATAAAAATACAGAAAAAAAAAAGAAGGCCAGGTGAGGTGGCTCACGCCTGTAATCCCAGCACTTTGGGAGGCCGAGGTGGGTGGATCACGAGGTCAGGAGATCGAGACCATCCTGGTTAACACGGTGAAACCCCGTCTCTACTAAAAATGCAAAAAATTAGCCAGGCATGATGGTGGGCACCTGTAGTCCCAGCTACTTGGGGAGCTGAGGCAGGAGAATGGTGTGAACCCTGGAGGTGGAGCTTACAGTGAGCCGAGATCGCGCCACTGCACTTCAGCCTGACAGAGCGAGACTCCGTCTCAAAAAAAAAAAGAAAGAAAGAAAAAGAAATGACAGCGTGTGGAGGAGCTCATACAAGAGAGAAACAATGAAGTGCTTCCTAGTTTGGGGGTCTTTGGAAGACGGGACCCCATGGGAGGGGACTGGTCTTTGGGTTGTTGAGGTAATTTAATTCATCGTTCTTTTGTGAGCTAATTGTGTGTGGAACTTAATGTATGTTTGGTCATCATCCTTTGGGGAATCTGCTGCTATCAAGAAAAAAATAGTCAGGCGGGGTGTAGTGGCTCACTCCTGTCATCCCAGCGCTTTGGGAGGCCGAGGCGGGCGGATCACTTGAGATCAGGAGTTCAAGACCAGCCTGACCAACATGGTGAAACCCCGTCTCTACTAAAAATACAAAAATTAGGCGCGGTGATGGGCACCTGTAATCTCAGCTACTCAGGTGGCTGAGGCAGGAGAATCGCTTGAACCTTGGAGGTGGAGGTTGCAGTGAGCTGAAATCATGCCACTGCACTCCAGCCTGGGTGACAGAGCAAGACTCTGTCTCAAAAAAAAAAAAAAAAAAAAAAAAAAAAAAAAAAAAAGGCCAGGTGCAGTGGCACATGCATGTAATCCCAACACTTTGGGAGGCTGAGGCAGGTGGATCACCTGAAGTCAGGAGTTTGCGACCAGCCTGACCAACATGGTGAAACCCTGTCTCTACTAAACACACAAAAAAATAGCCAGACGTGGTGGTGCGTGCCTGTAATTCGAGCTACTTGGGAGGCTGAGGCAGGAGAATTGCTTGTACCTGGGATGCAGAGGTTGCAGTTAGCCGACCAAACACCATTGCCTTTCAGCCTGGGCAACAAGAGCGAAACTGCGCTTCAAGAAAAACAGGCCGGGCGCGGTGGCTCAAGCCTGTAATCCCAGCACTTTGGGAGGCCGAGACGGGCGGATCACGAGGCCAGGAGATCGAGAGACGATCCCGGCTAACACGGTGAAACCCCGTCTCTACTAAAAAATACAAAAAAACTAGCCAGGCGAGGTGGCGGGCGCCTGTAGTCCCAGCTACTCGGGAGGCTGAGGCAGGAGAACGGCGTAAACCCAGGAGGCGGAGCTTGCAGTGAGCTGAGATCCGGCCACTGCACTCCAGCCTGGGTGACAGAGCAAGACTCCGTCTCAAAAAAAAAAAAAAAAACAAACGAACAAAAAAATATACACAAAATGTTTGCCTAAGTAATGTTCTCAACAGTAGGTACATAGGCAAGGTATTTATTTCAATGAACAAACACAAAATTACCGACATGGAAAAGCTAATCTGATATAGTTGAAATGTAAATACGGTAGATTAGCATGTGGTCTCAAATTCTGAAAAATATGGGATCTGAAAGAAAAAAATTAATCTTGAATTTTGGTATAACTTACATCTTGTAAATCCTATTTGTTAAATCACGTTACTTTAGAACAAAGAAAATGTCCTGTTTTTAAACAAAAAGGAAGTGTTGAAAGGAAACGTATGAAAATTGGCTAGCTCTTTAGAATCGTTCTGACAGTTTTGGAACACAGAAAAATTCTGATACATTTATTTATCTTATTTTTTATTATTATTATTTTTGAGATGGAGTCTCGCTCTGTCGCCCAGGCTGGAGTGCAGTGGTGTGATCTCTGCTCACGTAGTTGCACTACAACTGTATATAGATTCTTGGCTACTAAGCCAGTAGCTGGGACGATATAAATTTAATACAGCTGCTATCTGAATAACAAGCATGGAAAAGTGAATATGTGTGTGTGAAGATATGACTCTATGAACATACAACCTATGACATTTTCTGTAACCCTAATCAATTTCTTCTAGTTCAGTGAGTTGACCCCCTTCATGGTCTGTGTTAGGGGCATGTGAAAGAGGTGATTGATTGATTGATTGATTGATTGATTTAGAGATGGAGTTTCTCTCTGTCACCCAGGCTGGAGTGCAATGGCGTGATCTTGGCTCGCTGAAACCTCCGCCTCCTGGCTTCAAGCAATTCTGCTGCCTCAGCATCCCGTATAGCTGGAACTACAGGCACCTGCCACCACGCCCGGCTAATTTTTGTATTTATAGTAGAGACGGGATTTCACCATGTTGGCCAGGCTGGTCTCAAACTCCTGACCTCAAGTGATCCACCCACCTTGGCCTCCCAAAGTGGTGGGATTGCAGGCATGAGCCACCACACCCGACCAAAGAGGTGTATTATTATTTTGCAATTTCCTTTTAACCAGCCAGTTTTGTTATCTATTTCCGATTATGTTGCTGATACAGGCCATTTTCTGTTATCAGATCAAAAGCAGCAAAGCCAGGCATAGCAGTGCACACCTATAGTCCCAGCTACTCAGGAGCCTGATGGGAGAATTGCTTGAGCCCGGGTTGAGGCCACAGTGAGCTGAGATGGCACCACCATACTCCAGCCTGGGTGACAGAGTGAGACCCTGTCTCAGTTAAAAAAAAAAAAGAAAGGATAAGAAAAGAAAAGAAACAGGCCGGGCGCGGTGGCTCACGCCTGGAATCCCAGAACTTTAGGAGGCTGAGGCAGGTGGATCACTTGAAATCAGGAGTTTGGGAGCAGCCTGGCCAACATGGTGAAATCCTGTCTCTACTATAAATACAAAAATTAGCCGGGCGTGGTGGCAGGTGCCTGTAGTTCCAGCTATACGGGATGCTGAGGCAGGAGAATTGCTTGAACTCCTGAGGCGGAGGTTGCAGCGAGCCGAGATCACACCACTGCAGTCCTGCCTGGGCGACACAGCGAGACTCCGACTCAAAAAAACAAAAACAAAACAAAACCTGCACATGGATATTTACAGCAGTGTTATTCATAATTGCATAAAACTTGGAAGCAACCAAGATGTCCTTTGGGAGATTAATTAATAAATAAACAGTGGTACTTTCAGACGATGGGAACTCATTAATTAAAATAAATGAGCTCTTGATGGGCATGGTGGCACAAGCCTGTGGTCCCAGATACTCAGGAGACTGAAGTGGAAGGATTGCTTGAGCCCAGGAGTTCCAGGCCAGACTGGGGGACAGAGAAAGATCGTGTCTATAAATAAATTAATTTAAATTACACTATATTTTTTCTTCTCTTTTCTTTTGACAGAGCATCTCGCTCTTGTCACCCAGGCTGGAGTACAGTGGTGCCATCTTAGCTCACTGCAGCCTCTGCCTCCCAGGTCCACCCTGAGCAACATAGCAAGGCCCCATCTCTACAAAAAAAAAAAAAAAAAAAAATACAAAAATACAAAAATTAGCCAGGTGTGGTGGTGTGCATCTGTAGTCCCAGCTACTCGGGAGGCTGAAGCAGAAGGATGGCTTGAGCCTGGGATGGCTTGAGCCTGGGAGGTGAGTTGGCACTGAGCTGTGATTGCATCACTGCTCTCCAGCCTCAGGGACAGAGCCAGACCTTGTCAAAAAAAAAAGCCCATAGAAAAACAAATACTGTTTTCCTATGCTTGAGTGAAAGAATCCAGTCTCACAAGGCTACCCAGTATGTGACTGATTCCATTTATATGACAGTCCCAGAAAGGCTAAACTGTGGTGACAGAGAGCAGATCAGTGGTTGCCAAGGAGAAGGAAGGAAGGACGTGACTCCTAACGGGCAGCATACGGGAATTTTAGGGGGTGATGAAGCTGTTCTTTTTCTTTCTTTCTTTTTTTTTTTTTTTTTTTTTTTATTTGAGACAGAATCTCTCTCTGTCGCCCAGGCTGGAGTGCAGTGGATCTCGGCTCACTGCAACCTCCACCCCCTGGGTTCAAGCAATCCTCCTGCCTCAGCCCCCCAAAGAGCTGGAACCACAGGTGTGTGCCACCATGCCCGGCTAATTTTTGTATTTTTTTTTTTTTTTTAAATTTTTGAGATGGAGTCTTGCTCTGTTGCCCAGGCTGGAGTGCAGTGGCGCGATCTTGGTTCACTGCAACCTCCACCTTCCGGTTTCAAGTGATTCTCCTGCCTCAGCCTCCCGTGTAGCTGGGACTGCAGGCACCCGCCACCACGCCTGGCTAATTTTTTGTATTTCTGGTAGAGACGGGGTTTCACTGTGTTAGCCAGGATGGTCTCAATCTCCTGACCTCGTGATCCGCCTGACTTGGCCTCCCAAAGTGCTGGGATTACAGGCGTGAGTCACTGCGCCCGGCCTAATTTTTGTATTTTTAATAGAGACGGGGTTTCACCACATTGGCCAGGCTGATCTCAAACCCCTGACCTCAGGTGATCCACCTGCATCAGCCTCACAAAGTCCTGGGATTACAGGCATGGGCCACCCCATCCAGCCTCCTTCCTTCCTTCCTTCCTTCCTTCCTTCCTTCCTTCCTTCCTTCCTTCCTCCCTCCCTCCCTCCCTCCCTCCCTCCCTCCCTCCCTCCCTTCCTTCCTCTTTCTTTTTTTTTTTAGACAGAGTCTTGCTCTGTCACCCAGGTTGGAGTGCAGTAGTGTGATCTCAGCTCACTGCAACCTCTGCCTCCCAGGTTCCTGTGATTCTCCTGCCTCAGCCTCCCAAGTAGCTGGTATTACAGGCATGCGCCACCACACCTAGGTAATTTTTGTATTTTTGGTAGAGATGGAGTTTCACCACGTTGGCCGGGCTGCTCTTGAACTCCTGACCTTACATGATCCGCCAGACTTGGCTTCTCAAAGTGCTGGCATTACAGCCGTGAGCCACAGCACCCAGTCCGATTTTTAAATGTTTTGTAGAGATAGGGTCTTGCTACATTGCCCAGGCTGGACTCCAACTCCTGGGTTCAAGCAATCCTGCCTTGGCCTCCCAAAGTGCTGGGATTACAGGTATGAGCTGCTGCATCCAGCCAAAAAAAAAAATGATTTAATGCAGAAAAAGAAAATCCCGTTACCTGACCCCTGGCTGTCCTCAGCTGGCCCATAAGACCCTGACGACCTTTGTGCTCTGAATCAAGGGTTGGCATGTCTAGACCTGCTGCAAGCTACAGATACTCAGAACCACGCTCGAGGTCGCAGATCCTACATATGATTCCCAGAATCCGCATCCCACCTGCACTCTTTCTTGTAGACTGCACCTTGTTCATGAGGCCCAAGGACAAATGGCGGCTACCTTCCAGCCCTGGGCAGTGGCTCAGCCTGTAATCCCAGCCCTTCGGGAGGATGAGGCAAGAGGATCACCTGAGGTCAGGAGTTCGAGACCAGCCTGGCCAACATGGTGAAACCCCATCTCTACTAAAAATTCAAAAATTAGCTAGGTGTGGTGGCCCCTGCCTATAATTCCAGCTACTTAGGAGGCTGAGCCAAAAGAATCACTTGAACCTGGGAGGCGGAGGTTGCAGTGAGCTGAGCTCACGCCATGGTACTCTAGCCTTGGCTACAAAGTGAGACTCTGGCAAAAAAAAAAAAAAAAAAAAAAAAAAAGAAAAAAAAAGAAAAAAGAAAGAAAGAAAAGAAAGAAAAAAATAAGAAAAGTAAAAGCTACCTTCCACCAGCCACAATGGCTCATGCCTGTAATCCCAACACTTTGGGAGGGCTCACAACTATAATCTCAACACTTTGGGAGCCCAGAAGTTCAAGACCAGCCTGCAGCCTGGGCAACATAGCAGGAACCTGTCTCTAAAAAGGAAGAAAAGAAAAATTAGCCAGGTATGGTGGTGCACATCTATAGTCCCAGCTACTCAGAAGGCTGAGGTGGGAGGTTGGCTTGAACCTGGGAAGTTGAGGCTGCAGTGAGCTATGATCATGCCACTACACTCCAGCCTGGGCAACAGAGTTGGACCCTGTCTCAAAAGAAAAATAAAAAGTCTATCTTTTATATGGTCTTTCTGGCTACCTCAGTCACACTGATCCCTTGGCTATACTGATCATTCAGTCACATCCCACTCTGGCCCCTGGACTTCCCTGGCCACTGACCTATAGTGACCTGCTCTCTTTGGCCACTGCAGGGAGACACATTTGAAACCTACAAGTACCCAGGAAAAAAAAAAAAAAGAAAGGCCATTAGTTCTTTAATCTGTATCTGTTTATAAGCAGAATTGTATCCATAAGCAGCCCAGAGTGCTATTATGTTTCAAATTTATATGAACAGTATCACACTAAACTAACATTGCACAACTTTAATTTCTTTTTGAAACAGCACCACGTTGGGATGGGCGCAGTGGCTCATGCCTGTAATCCCAGCACTTTGGGAAGCCAGGGCGGACGGATCACGAGGTCAGGAGATCGAGACCATCCTGGCTAACACAGTGAAACCCCATCTCTACTAAAAATATTTTAAAAATTAGCTGGGCATGGTGGGGGGTGCCTGTAGTCTCAGCTACTTGGGAGACTGAGGCAGGAGAATGGCGTGAACTGGGAGGTGGAGCTTGCAGTGAGCCGAGATTGCACCACTGCACTCCAGCCTGGGTGACAGAGCAAGACTCCGTCTCAAAAAAAAAAAAAACAAAAAACAAAAAACAAACAGGGCCGGGCGCGGTGGCTCAAGCCTGTAATCCCAGCACTTTGGGAGGCCGAGACGGGCGGATCACGAGGTCAGGAGATCGAGACCATCCTGGCGAACACAGTGAAACCCCGTCTCTACTAAAAAAATACAAAAAACTAGCCGGGCGAGGTGGCGGGCGCCTGTAGTCCCAGCTACACAGGAGGCTGAGGCAGGAGAATGGCGTAAACCCGGGAGGCGGAGCTTGCAGTGAGCTGAGATCCGGCCACTGCGCTCCAGCCCCGGCGACAGAGCGAGACTCCGTCTCAAAAAAAAAAAAAAAAAAAAACCACGTTAAGATACATTTATGTTGACATAGAGTAGAGCTGGAGAGAGTGAGAGTGAGAGCAAGGGCAAGAAAGAGAAAGTTAGAGAGACACAGAGACAGAGAGAGTTACTTATTACTTTTCACTCCTGTATAATATTCCATTACCTTACCATTACATTTCATTCTCCTTTCATTTCTCTACTCCCTCATTGATGGACATTCTGATAGTTTCTTTCTTTTCTTTTCTTTCTTTTTCTTTTTTTTTCTTTTCTCTTTTTTTTTTTTTTTTTTTTTTTTGAGGAGGAGTTTCGCTCTTGCTGCCCAGGTTGGAGTGCAATGGTACAATCTTGGCTCACTGCAACCTCTACCTCCTGGGTTCAAGCGATTCTTTTTTTTTTTTTTTTTTTTTTGAGACGGAGTCTCGCTCTGTCGCCCAGGCTGGAGTGCAGTGGCCGGATCTCGGCTCACTGCAAGCTCCGCCTCCTGGGTTTATGCCATTCTCCTGCTTCAGCCTCCCGAGTAACTGGGACTACAGGCGCCCACCACCTCACCCGGCTAGTTTTTTGTATTTTTAAGTAGAAATGGGGTTTCACTGTGTTAGCCAGGATGGTCTCGATCTCCTGACCTTGTGATCTGCCCGTCTTGGCCTCCCAAAGTGCTGGGATTACAGGCTTGAGCCACTGCGCCCGGCCTCAAGCAGTTCTCTTGCCTCAGTCTACCAAGTAGCTGGTATTACACGCATGCACCACCACGCCCGGCTAATTTTGTATTTTTAGTAGAGATGGGGTTTCTCCATGTTGGTCAGGCTGGTCTCAAACTCCTGGCTTCAGGTGATCTGCCCGTCTTGGCTTCCCAAAGTGCTGGGGATTACAGGTGTGAGCCACTGCGCCCAGCCTCTTTTTTTTTTTTTTTTTTTTCCGTTAGAGATGGGGTCTTATCCTGTCACCTAGGCTGGAGTGCAGTGGTGTAAACATGGCTGACTGCAGCCTCAACTTCCTGTGCTCAGGTGATCTTCCCACCTCAGGCCTTTGAGTAACTGGAACCACAGGTATGCACTACCACGGCCAGCTAATTTTTAGTTTTTTCAGAGATGGGGTCTTGCTATGTTGTCCAGGCTGGTATTGAACTCCTGGACTCAAGCAATCCTCCTGTCTCAGCCTCCCAAAGTGCTGGGATGACAGGAGTGAACCACCGAGCCCAGTCTAGTAGTTAAGTTTTGAGGGAGTCAAAAGTTATACGTGGGGGACTGGGCATGGTGGCTCATGCCTGTCATCCCAGCACTTTGGGAGGCTGAGGCAGGCAGATCACTTGAGGTCAGGAGTTAGAAAACAGCCTGGCCAACATGACTGTCTCTACTAAAAATACAAAAATTAGCCAGGTGTGGTGGCACGCATCTGTGGTCCAGCTATTCTGGAGGCTGAGGCATGAGAATCCCTTGAACTCAGGAGGCAGAGATTGCAGTGAGCCAGGATTGTGCCATTGCACTCTAGCCTGGATGACAGAGTGAGACTCTGTCTCAAAAAAAAAAAAAGAAAAAGAAAAAAGGTCATATGTGGGTCCAGGTGGGGTGACTCATGACTGTCATCCCAGCACTGTGGGAGGCCAAGGTGGGAGAATCACTTGAGTCCAGCAGTTCAAGACCAGCCTGGAAAACATACCAAGACCCCTGTCTCTACAAAAAAAATTAGCTGGACATGGTGGCAGGTGCCTGTAGTCCCATCAACTCAAGAGACTGAGGCAAGAAGATCACTTGAGTCCAGGAGGTCAAGGCTGCAGTGAGATATGACTGCACCACTGCACTCCAGCCTGGGTGACAGAGAGACAGAGACAGAGACAGAGACAGAGACAGGGAGAGGGAGAGGGAGAGGGAGAAGGAGAAGGAGAGGGAGAAGGAGAAGGAGAAGAGGAGGAGGGGAGGGAGGGGAGGGGAGGGGAGGGGAGGGGAGGGAGGGGAGGAAGGGGAGGAAGGGAAGGAAGGAAAAAAAAAGATAAATGAAAAGGAGGCCGGGCACAGTGGCTCATGCCTGTAATCCTTGGCTCAAGCCAAGGCGGGTGGATCCCCTGAGGTCAGGAGTTCACAACCAGCCTGGCCAACATGGTGAAACCCTGTCTCTACTAAAAATACAAAAACTAGCTGCTCTTGGTGGCAGGTGCCTGTAATCCCAGCTACTTGGGAGGCTGAGGCAGGAGCATCAATTGAACCCAGGAGTCAGAGGTTGCAGTGAGCTGAGATTGTGCCACTGCACTCCAGCCTGGGCAACAAGAGCAAAACTCTGTCAGAAAACAAACAAAAAGAAAAAAGAGAAAGGGAGGGAAGGAAGGAAGGAAGGAAGGAGGGAGGGAGGGAAGGAAGGAAGGAAGGAAGGAGGGAAGGAGGGAAGGAGGGAGGGAGGGAGGGAGGGGAGGAAGGGAGGAAGGGAGGAAGGGAGGAAGGGAGGAAGGGAGGGGAAAAGAGAAAGAAAGGGAGGGTAGGGAGGGAAGGAAGGAAAGAAAGCAAATGAAAAGGACAAAAACTCCAAAGGACAAATGAGCCTTTCACAAAAGATGATCTCCAAATGGCTGATAAATGAAAGAGGGCTGACCTCATGAGTCATCAGAGAAATGCATATGAAACCGAAAATGCTGGCCAGGCGTGGTGGCTCACACCTGTAATCCCAGCACTTTGGGAGGCCGAGGTGGATGGATCACGAGGTCAGGAGTTCAAGACCAGCCTGGCCAAGATGGTGAAACCCTATCTCCACTAAAAATACAAAAATTAGCTGGGCGTGGTGATGGGCGCTTGTGATCCCAGCTACTGGGGAGGCTGAGGCAGAGAGTTGCTTGAACCCAGGAGGCGGAGGTTGCAGTGAGCCAAGATCGTACCACTGCACTCCAGCCTGGGCAACAGAGCGAGACTCCATCTCAAAAAAAAAAAAAAAGGAAACCCAAAATGCCATAGCACTCTTCGTCTATCCAAATAGCTCATGTGAGAAGTTAATACCGAGTTATACTCCCACGCTCCTGGAGAGAGTGTGAAATGGTACAACCGCTTTGGAAAACTGTGGCAATATCCAGGAAGCTGAACAAACACCCACACAATATGAATCAGCATTTCTACTCCTAGGTATAAACTTAAAGAATATATATTGTCATATTCATCCAGAAACCGGCCAGAATGTTCGCAGCACCTCTGCTTACCACAGTCAGAAATTGGAAACAACGCAGATGCCTAAAAAATGTTTAGGTAAATAAACTGGTAAGTCACAAAAGGGAAGACAACTGATTCTCCACCGGGTGGTGATCTTAATCGCTTCTTAGGGGACATTTGGCAACGTCTAACGATGTTTTGAGTTGTCAGAACCCGAGGGCGGAGTATTACTGTCATGCTGTGAGTATAGGCTTGGGATGCCGCTAAATACCTACAATGTGTAGGAACAAAAATTACTCAGCTCCAAATGTCAACAGCAGTTGAGAAACCTTGCTACACCAAATGGCAACAGGCTGGACGCTGTGGCTCATGCCTGTAATCCCAGCACTTTGGGAGGCCAAGGCAGGAGGATCACTTGAGGTCAGGAGTTCGAGACCAGCCTGGCCAACGTAGTGAAACCCCGTTTCTACAAAAAACACAAAAATTAGCCAGGCATGGTGGCGCGGTCCTGTGGTCCCAGCTATTTGGGAGGCTGATGTAGGAGAATCACTTGAACGTGGGAGGTGGAGGTTGCAGTGAGCTGAGATGGTACTCCAGCTTGGGTGACAGAGCGAGACTCTGTCTGAAAACAAACAAAAAATTGGCAAGGAACAGTAAGTGTAACCTACAAAAATGTGGATGCACCACACAAACCTGGTGTTACACGAAAGAAGCCAGACATAAAGGAAACATCCTGCTTGCTTTCATTTATATAATGTTCAAATAGCAGACAAAGTGATTCTAGACTGTTTAAAATCAAGATAAGGGCTGGGCATAGTGGTTCGCACTTATAATCCCAGCATTTTAGGAGGCTAAGGCATGAGGATTACTTGAGGCCAGGAGTTCCAACCCAGCCTGGGCAACATAGTGAAACCCGTCCCTACAAAAAAATGCAAAAATTTGCTGGGCATGATGGCGTTTGTGCCTGTAGTCCCAGCTACTTAGGGGGCTGAGGTGGGAGGATCGCTTGAGCCCGGGAGGTTGAGGCTGAAGTGAGCCATGATTGCACCACTGCACTCCAGCCTGGGTGACAGAGCAAGACCCTATCTCTAAAAAAAAAAAAAAAAAAAAAATGAGGTTACCCTTTGTGGAGAGTAGCAGAGCAGGGCAGGGTACAATGGGGGACTTCTAGGGGCTGGTGATGTTCTTTTTTTTTTTTTTTTTGAGATGGAGTCTTGCTCTGTCGCCCAGGCTGGAGTGCAGTGGCTTGATCTCCGCTCACTGCGACCTCTGCCTCCCAGGTTCAAGTGATTCTCCTGCCTCAGCCTCCCGAGTCACTGAGACTACAGGCACTTGCCACCATGCCTGGCTAATTTTTTTGTGTTTTTAGTAGAGATGGGGTTTCACCATGTTGGCCAGGATAGTCTCAACCTCTTGACCTTGTGATCCACCTGCCACAGGTGTGAGCCACCGCGCCCGGCTGATGTTCTGTTCTTGATCGAATCTAGGTCCTGGCTATACACATACATTCACATAATAAAAACTCCTTAAGGCATATATTTATGATTATTTGTTGTTGTTTGTTTTTGTTTTGTTTTTGTTTTGTTTTGAGATGGAGTCTTGCTCTGTCGCCCAGGTTGCAGTGCAGGGGTGTGATCTCGGCTCACTGCAGCCTCCACCTCCTGGGTTCCAGTGATTCTCCTGCCTCAGCCTCCCAAGTAGCTGGGATTACAGGATACCCAGATAATTTTTGTTATTTTTAGTAGAGACAGGGTTTCACCATGTTGATCAGGCTGGTCTTGAACTGCTGACCTCAGGTGATCTGCCTGCCTCGGCCTCCCAAAATGCTAGGATTACAAGCGTAAGCCACTGCACCTGGCCACATTTATGAATTTATGCATTGTTTTCTTTACTAAAAGTGTGCTATACTTTTCTTTCTTTCTTCTTTCTTCTTTTTTTTTTTTTTTTTTTGAGACAGGGTCTCACTCTATCACTCAGGCTGGAATGCAGTGGCACAATCTCCACTGACTGCAAATCCCAGGCACAAGTGATCCTCCCCCTTCAGCCCCCACTGGAGTAGCTGGGGTTACAGGTGTGCGCCACCATGCCTGGCTAATTTTTGTATTATGATAGAGATGGGGTTTTGCCATGTTACCCAGGCTGGTCTCAAACTCCTGGACTTAAGTGATATGCCCACCTCAGCCTCCCAAAGTGCTGGGATTACAGGCGTGAACCAGCATGCTGGGCCTTAAGTGTCCTTTACTTAAACAAAAGTTCTAAAAATTAAAAAAAATAAAATAAAAAAAAAATATATATATATATCCTATCTTCCTTCCACCCCTTTGTCCTGTTTAGACCTTACCCACTCTGCACTGGGTGACTTCACTTCTCCTACCTGCCCCCTCTCCTGCAGCCCCTCCGATAGAAGACAACCAGGGATGGCCAGGCGTGGTGGCTCTTGCCTATAATCTCAGCACTTTGGGAGGCCCAGGTGGGAGGATAACTTAAAAATTAGATGAGGTGGCATGCACCTGTAATCCCAGCTACTCGGGAGGCTGAGGCAGAAGGATCACTTGAGCCCAGGAGCTGGAGGCTGCAGTGAGCTACAGTGGTAACACTGCACTCCAGACTGGACAAACACAAAGACACCCTGTCTCAAGAAAAAGAAGGAAAGAGAGAGAGAGAGAGAGAGACATAGAGAAGAAGGAGGAGGAGGAGGAGGGGAGGGAGGGAAGGAAGAAAAGAACGAAGGAAGGAAGGAAGGAAGGAAGAAAGGGAGGGAGGGAGGAAGGAAGGAAGGAAGGACACACGCAGTAGTTCATCCCAGTAATCCCAGCAGTTTGGGAGGCCAAGGTGGGAGGATCACCTGAGGTCAGGAGTTTGAGACCAGCCTGATCAACATGGTGAAACCCCCTCTCTACTAACAATACAAAAATTAGCCTGGCATGGTTGTGCACGCCTTCAGTCCCAGCTACTGGGGAGGCTGAGGCAAGAGAATTGCTTGAACCCAGGAGGTGGAGTTTGCCCTGAGCCACGATTGTGCCACAGCACTCCAGCCTGGGCAACAGGGCGAGACTCAGTCTCAAATTAAAAAAAAAAAAAAGAAAAAAAGAGAAAAGAAAAGAAAGCAACCAGGGGAATTCCTGGGGCACATAACTAAGACTACATTCCTTCCTGCTCTAAACTCTCCCATGGCTCCCTATTACCCCCAAGATTAGATCAAAGTCTTTATTGAGATTCCCAGACTTTCTTGACTTCACCTCTGGTTCTCTTGCAGCCTGATCTCTCCCTGCTCTCTCTGCTCGCACCATTAACCTTGGGCCCAGAACGTGCAGCTTCCAACTTCTGGGCCTTTGCACCTGCAGTCAGCTTTGCATAATTGCCCTTACTGCCCCTGGCATATTCTTGTTCTTTGAGGTTCAGCTCGAATGTCCCTGCTCTGGGAAGTATCCCTCTCCTTCAGACCCTCCCTCCCACCCCTACCCAGATCTAGGGGCCCAGGAGGCTTTGGGCTGGGAAGATTAAGAAGAAGATGATGAATAAGTTGGTTCTAGCAGTTCCTTCCTTCCTTCCTTCCTTCCTTCCTTCCTTCCTTCCTTCTTTCCTTCCTTCCTTCTCTCTTTTTCTTTTCTTTCTTTCTTCCTTCCTTCTTTCCTTCTCTCTCTCTTTCTTTTCTTTCTTTCTTTTATTCTTTCTTTCTCCCTTCCTTCCTTCCTTCTTTCCTTCCTTCTTTCCTTCCTTCCTTCTCTCTTTCTCTTTCTTTTCTTTTCTTTCTTTTCTTTCTTTCCATTAAGGATTTAACCCCCTTGTACACAATTCACTCTTTTTAAAGAAAAAAACTGAGGCTGGGCATGGTGGCTCACGCCTGTAATCCCAGCACTTTGGGAGGCCAAGGTGGGTGAATCACAAGGTGAGGAGTTCAAGACCAGCCTGGCCAACAGAGTGAAACCCCGTCTCTACTAAAAATACAAAAAATTAGCCGGGTGTGGTGGCAGGCGCCTGTAGCCCCAGCTACTCGGGAGGCTGAGGCAGGAGAATGGCATGAACCCGGGAGGCAGAGCTTGCAGTGAGCCAAGATCTTGCCACTGCACTCCAACCTGGGCAACAGAGCGAGACTCCATCTCAAAAAAAAAAAAAAAGATGCCGGGCGCGGTGGCTCACGCCTGTAATCCTAGTACTTTGGGAGGCCGAGGCAGGCGGATCACCTGAGGTCAAGAGTTTGAGACCAGCCTGGCCAACATGGCAAAACCCCGTCTCTACTAAAAATACAAAAATCAGCCGGGCGTGGTGGCAAGCACCTATAATCCCAGCTACTTGGGAGGCTGAGGTGAGAGAATCACTTGAACCTGGAAGGTGGTGGTTGCAGTGAACCGAGATCGCGCTACTGCACTCCAGCCTGGGTGACAGAGCGAGACTCCATCCCCCCCCCAAAAAAAAAGAAAAAAAGAAAAGGAAAGAATTGAAATGTAAGGCTGTGTAAGATTTGTTTTTAAACTACACAGTGTCTTTTCTTTTTTTTGTATAGTTAACATATTACTGAATGTGTCTTTAGATAGCCCTGTTCTGATGGTATTTTCTTTTTTTTTTTTTTTTTTTGAGACAGAGTATTGCTGTGTCAGTCTGGATGGAGTGCGGTGGTGTGATCTCGGCTCACTGCAACCTCCACCTCCCAGGTTCAAGCAGTTCTCCTGCCTTAGCCTCCCAAGTTGCTGGGATTACAAGCGCATGCCACCACACCCGGCTGTTTTGTATTTTAGTAGAGATGGGATTTCACCATATGGGCCAGGCTGGTTTCGAACTCCTGACCTCAGGTGATCCACCTGCCTTGGCCTCCCAAAGTGCTGGGATTACAGGCATGAGCCACTGCGCCCAGCCTCCTGGTGGTATTTTCAACAGCCACTAACCTTGCCTGGTATAATATGGTGGTTGTAAATTGCAATGGAAAATACTAATTTTTTGTATTTTTAGTAGAGATGGGGTTTCACCATATTAGCCAGGATGGTCTCAATCTCCTGACCTCGTGATCTGCCCGCCTCATCCTCCCAAAGTGCTGGGATTACAGGCGTGAGCCACTGCACCCGGCCTTTTTTCTTTTCTTTTTTTTTTTTTGAGACTGGGTCTCGCGCTGTTGCCCAGGCTGGTGTGCAGTGGCGCGATCTGGGCTCGCTGCAACCTCCACCTCCAGGGTTCAAGCGATTCTCCTGCCTCAGCCTCTGGAGTAGCTGGGACTACAGGTGCATGCCACTACGCCTGGCTAATTTTTGTATTTTTAGTAGAGACGGGGTTTCACTCTGTTGGCCAGGCTGGTCTCAAACTCCTCACCTTGTGATTCACCCATCTCGGCCTCCCAAAGTGCTGGGATTACAGGCGTGAGCCACCATGCCCAGCCTCAGTTTTTTTTAAAGCAGGTTCTTGGTGCACAGCACAAATTAGTTATATATGGGGATGGTAGGTTTTTGGGTTTCTTTCTTTTTTTTTTTTAATACTGAATCTCGCTCTGTTGCCCGGGCTGGAGTGCAGTGGTGCGATCTCAGCTCACTGCAAGCTCCGCCTCCCGGGTTCAAGCAATTCTCCTGCCTCGGCCTCCTGAGTAGCTGGAATTCCAGGCACCCGCCACCATGCCCAGCTAATTTTTGTATTTTTAGTAGAGATGGGGTTTTGTCATGTTGGCCAGGCTAGTCTCGAACTCCTGACCTCAGGTGATCCGCCTGCCTCGGCCTCCCAAAGTGCTGGGATTACAGGCGTGAGCCACCGTGCCTGGCCTAGGTTTCTTATTTTTCTTTTTTCTTTTTTTTTTTTTTTTTGTAGTCAGTGCACACATATCACACATACACTGCGGTTTTACAAAATAAGAGACAAAGATCTGAGTCAAATGCAAAAGTTGAGATGCTCACCCCATGGTCCTTTCCTCCAGGGAAGTCCCCAGTCCCTGAGCCACCCCAGGGGACTCGTGGGCTGGCAAGAACTGAGAAACCCCAGCCAGGCCTCTTGCTCCTCCAGAGTTGCAGGGGGACAAGGCAGGAAACCCAAAGGTCCTGAGACCCTGAGTCTGGAGACTGCCCCTCTTTTCCTGCAGCCACTTCCTGTGTCCCCAGCCCTGCACCCCCATCCCCTCCCCCAACTCTGCTGGTCCAGCCCTGCCCTCCCTCCCGCCACTCACTTCCGGAGGATGCCCCAGCCTGTTGCAGACATGGGGGAAGTCCAACCTGGCTGGGGATGCCACAAGGGGGCAGGGTTACAGCTATTTCTTTTATTATTTATTTTGATTTTTTCTGAGATGGAGTCTCGCTCGGTTGTCCAGGCTGGAGTGCAGTGGCACAATCTCAGCTCACTGCAACCTCTGCCTCCCGGGTTCAAGCGATTCTTCTGCCTCAGCCTCCGGAGTAGCTGGGATTACAGGCGCATGCTGCCACGCCCGGCTAATTTTTTGTATTTTAGTAGAGACGGGGTTTCACCATGCTGCCCAGGCTGGTATCGAACTCCTGAACTCAGGCAATCTGCCCACCTCGGCCTCCCAAAGTGCTAAGATTACAGGCGTGAGCCACCGTGCCTGGCCAGCGCTGTCTTATTTCTAGTTCATACTCTAAATGTTCATACTTGACTCACCCCAGTCTATCTCTAGCCACAGGCCTCCACCACGCAGCCCACCAGCCCACATCTTCACTGACACAGACACCAGGCAGGCTTCCTTCAAGGCCGCTGTTTTTGCCCCTTCTCAACTAAAGCCTGTAGCCTCGCACAGACACATAGGCTTGGAGGGCCACTAACTCACTGCCAGACCTTGGACAAGTCGCTCCACCTCCCTGATCCTGCCCTTCTGCATCTGAAAAGTGTAGTATTAAAGGAAAATGCATCTGTCTGCACGAAAACAGAAACACAGCTCCTAGGTTCTGGTTCCAGTGGCTCGCAGGTTGTGTGACTTTGGGCCAGTGTCCTAACCTCTCTGGGCTTCAGTTTCCTCACCTGTCAAAGAGGAATTAACAGGACCCACTTCACAAGGCTGTTGCAGGATCAGATGAGTTCATTTAAAAGTGTCTGCAGCCTGAGCAACCTAGTGGCACCCCAACTCTAACACAATTTAAAATGTGGCATGCACCTGTAGTCCCAGCTACTTGGGAGGCTGAAGATGGCTTGAGCCCGAGAGCTGGAGGCTGCAGTAAGCTATGATCATGCCACTGTACTCCAGCCTGGACGACAGAGCAAGACCCTGTCTTGTGTGTGTGTGTGTGTGTGTGTGTGTGTGACGGAGTCTTGCTCTGTCACCCAGGCTGGAGTGCCATGGCATAAGAGATGAAACACACCCCAGCCAGGTGTCTGCCTTGCAGCTGGGACTAGCTTCTCCCCACACTTCGTCCTGTCTTTACCCAGGGGGCCTTCAACTATCGTGCACCTCCCATCTGAGCAGACTCCGAGGACATCCCATCTCCAGCCCAGACGCACACTCTGAGCTTCATCTATGTGCACCTCCCAAGTAGCTGGGACCGAAAGCACGTGCCACCAGGTCAGGTTTTTTATGTTGTTGTTGTTGTTTTGTTTTGTTGTTGTTTGTTTGTTTGTTTTTTGTAGTGATGGGGTCTCTCTATGTGGCCCAGGCTGGTCTCAAACTCCTGCCCTTAAGTAGTCCTCCCACTTCGGCTTCCCAAAGCATGGGAATTACAGGCGTGAGCCACTATACCACTACACCGGCCCAACGTTTGTTTCAATAGAGCCCCTTCTCTCCTCCACAGCTCCTCTTTGCACCCACCCACCCCCTCAGCTGAGGGACACTTCCTCTTTGGGATCTTACTCATGCCTTGAACATCCTGTTCTCACCCACATCTCCCCATCAAACGCCCCCAACGCTGACCTGGATTGACCAAGAAGCCTACTCATTAGCTTCAGCTCAGTGATCCCAGAAAAGAAACCCCCTCTAATTAAACACGCACGAAAACCCCAGAACAGAGGCGAAAAGCGTTGATGGGAAAGAACTGTATCTTCTGGAAAGTACAAATGATGACAATGAATCCATTCGATGCTGTAGTTAACAAGATGCGGGCTATAATGGAAATGACAAGCTAACTCTCAAAACCAAAAAAGAAATTAATTCATTGAAAGTTTTTTGTTTTGTTTTGTTTTTTTGAGGGGAAGGCATTTTTTTTCCTCTACAAATTGGTGTGCAATAGTTTACGTTGAACTTTCCAGTATGATTCTAGAGAGTCAATTTTGGGAAAAATGAACACATTTAAAAAAATGCTTGTAGGGTAGTATGGTTTGAATTGCGTCCTCCAGAGAGATTTGTTAAAGCCGGGCCCTTGTGAATTTAACCTTATTTAGAAACAGGGTCTTTGCAGTTGTGACCAAGTTAAGATGAGGTTATCCTGGATTAAAGTGTGATATGATCCAATGATTGCTGCCCTTCTAAGAAGGTCATGCATGGCCTGGTGGCTCATACCTGCATCCCATCTACTCAGGAGGCTGAAGTGGGAGGATCATTTGAGCCCAGGAGGTCCTGGCTGCAGTGAGCTATGATCTCACGACTGCACGCCAGCCTGGGCCACAGAGCAAGACACTATCTCTGAAAAACAAAACAACAGAAAGAAAAGAAAAGAAAAAGCCAGCCAGGCACAGTGGCTCACACCTGTAATCCCAGCACTTTGGGAGGCCAAGGTGGGTGGATCACAAGATCAGGAGTTGGAGAACAGCCTGGCCAACATGGTGAAACCCTGTCTCTACTAAAAATACAAAAAAAAAAAAAAAAAAAATTAGCCGGGTATGGTGGCACATGCCTGTAATCTTAGCTACTCGGAAGGCTGAGGCAGGAGAATCCCTTGAACCCAGCAGGTGTAGCTTGCAGTGAGCCGAGATCGTGCCATTGCACTCCAGCCTGGGTGACAGAGCAAGACTCCGTCAAAAAAAAAAAAAGGTCTTTCCTACACTCTTATTTTTAATATTTATTTTTCTTGAGACAAGAGTCTCACTCTGTTGTCCAGGCTGGAGTGCAGTGGTGCAATCACAGCTCACAGCTCACTCCAGCATTGAACTCCTGGTCTCAACTAATACTCCCACCTCAGCCTCCCAAAGTGCTGAGATTACAGGTATGAGCCATGGGGCTTAGCCAAGAAAGGTTTTTTTGGGGAGTAGGTCAGGGCTGGTGTACAACTGAATGCACAGGAAAGGCCTTTCTAAGAATAAAATAAACATAAAAGTTACCAAAGGACTGGGCGTGGTGGCCCAGTCCTGTCATCCCAGCACTTTGGGAGACTGAGGCAGGTGGATCACCTGAGGTCAGGAGTTCGAAACCAGCCTGACCAACATGGTGAACTCTGTCTCTACTAAAAATGCAAAAATTAGCTGGGCGTGGTGGTGCGCACCTGTAATCCCAGCGGGAGGCTGAAGCAGGAGAATCTCTTGAATCTGGGAGGCAGAGGCCGCAATGAGCCAAGATCACGCCACTGCACTCCAGCCTGGGTGACAGAGCGAGGCTCCATCTCAAAAAAAAAAAAATGGAGGAAGAAGATTGCAGCTCATAGAATAAGAAGTAATTTCCTTAATACTAAAAAGAACTTCTATACATATTTTACCACAATAAAAGTAAAGAGGCTCTATAAACCAATAACAAAAAGGCTGTCACCTACAAAAAAACAAAACAAAGAAAACGTTTCCAGGGAAAGACTAGAGGTCCACGTTTAAAAATGTTTTATTTTAAAGGCCCGGCGTGGTGGCTCATGCCTGTAATCCCAGCACTCTGGGAGGCTGAGGCGAGTGGATCACCTGAGGTCAGGAGTTAGAGACTAGCCTGGTCAACATGGTGAAACCCCATCTCTACTAAAAATACAAAAAATTAGGCAAGTGTGGTGGTGGGCGCCCATAATCCCAGCTACTTGGGAGGCTGAGGCAGGAGAATTGCTTGAACCTGGGAGATGGAGGTTGCAGTGAACCAAGATCACGCCACTGCACTCCAGCCTGGGCGACAGAGCAAGACTCCATCTCAAAAAAAAAAAAAAAAGTTTTATTTTAGAGACAGGGTCTTGCTCTGTTGCCCAGTCTAGAGGGCACTGGTGCAATCATAACTCACTGCAGCTGCAAACTTCTGACTCAAGTGATCCTCCTCCCTGAGCCTCCTGAGTAGCTGAGACTACAGGCATGAGCCACCACAAGTGGACAAGATCCACTTAAAATATATATATAGAAAGACAGAATCTCGCCGGGTGTGGTGGCTCAAGCCTGTAATCCCAGCACTTTGGGAGGCCGAGACGGGCGGATCATGAGGTCAGGAGATCGAGACCATCCTGGCTAACATGGTGAAACCCCATCTGTACTAAAAATACAAAAAACTAGCCAGGCGAGGTGGCGGACACCTGTAGTCCCAGCTACTTGGGAGGCTGAGGCAGGAGAATGGCGTAAACCCAGGAGGCGGAGCTTGCAGTGAACTGAGATCCGGCCACTGCACTCCAGCCTGGGTGACAGAGTGAGACTCCGTCTCAAAAAAAAAAAAAAAAAAAGAAAGACAGAATCTCACTATTTCCCAGGCTCATCTCAAACTCCTGATCTCAAGCCATCCTCTGGCCTTGACCTCCCAAAGTGCTGGGATTACAAGCATGAGCCACCCTGCCTGGCCCTGAGATCCAGTTTTTAAGTACAGAGATGTTCAACCTCACTCGAAATAATAAAAATGCAGGCTGGGCACAGTGGCTCACGCTTGTAATCCCAGCACTTTGGAAGGCCAAGGCAGGTGGATCTCCTGAGGTCAGGAGTTCAAGACCATCCTGGCCAGCATGATGAAACCCCGGCTCTACTAAAAATACAAGACTTAGCCGGGCGTGGTGGCAGGCACCTGTAGTCCCAGCTACTTCAGAGGCTGAGGCAGGAGAATTGCTTGAACCTGGGAGGCGGAGGTTGCAGTGAGCTGAGATCACGCCGTTGCACCCCAGCCTGGGGGACAAGAGCGAGACTTCGTCTCAAAAAAATAATAAATAAATAAAATAAAAAATGCAAATGCAAATGAGAACTACATACTTTTAAACCTCTGAGTTAGCAAAGATTAGAATGTTTGATAACACGTGGAGGCTGAGTCTTTTGTGGGGAAACCTTTGGCAATAGTTATCCAAGATACACCTGCTCACACCCTTTGACAAGTAATTCTACTTCTAGGAATTTACTGATGAGATCTGTTCATGCTGGGTTGACATATGACCTCTGCAGCAGGTTATTCGTTTCATCGTTGCTTGGATCAAAAACAACCGCCTAGACTGGGTGCGGTGGCTCACGCCTGTAATCCCAGCACTTTGGGAGGCCAAGGCGGGTGGATCACCTGAGGTCAGGAGTTCGAGACCAGCCTGACCAACATGGGAAAACCCTGTCTCTACTAAAACCACAAAATTAGCCAGGCATGGTGGCAGGCGCCTGTGATCCCACCTACTGGGGAGGCTGAGGCAGGAGAATGGCGTGAACCCAGGAGGCAGAGCTTGCAGTGAGCCGAGATCGTGCCACTGCACTCCAGCCTGGGCTATAGAGCAAGACTCGCTCTCAAAAAAAAAACAAAAAACAAAAAACAAAAAACCTCCTGGGCTCAAGTGATCTTCCCACCTCCGCCTCCCAAAGTGCTGGGTTTACAGGCTTGAGCCGTCACAGCTGGCCTAAAATGGGAAGTTGAAGTGCACCTGCTTCACAGAGAAGGCCGGCTGTATCCATCTCTTTACATCACTTTGCACAACCCCAGCAATGACCAGCTTGTCACTGCTCCAGGATAAGATTTGTCACTGCCCTTTCCTCACCCAGGGTTCTAGGGCCTTCAGCTCAGCCACTGGGGACCTCAGGTGGGTGCAGGGCCTGGCTTGGCAGGAGCCATCGTCAATGAGAACCGGTTAGCCTGCTGGACTTATGCTGGGTTGCCAAGTGCCCTGGGGAGCTGGGCAGGGAGCCAGGTGGCAGGTGGGGGAGATCAGGTGCCAAGTACCTACTCTGGGCAGATGAGGATATTTAGGCATGGAGCAGGGGGGAGCCTTGGAGAAAGGTGAGCAGAGGAGGTGACCCTCACTGCCACCAGCCAGGCTCTAGCCTTCCCTCATCCCCTGAGCTCTGATAATGTTACCTCTAAATCTCCCTGGAATCCCTCCCTCTTGTCCTGTCCATCACCCCCGAACCAGGCCCCAGGTCCTCCCATCCAGCTGCCCATGGTGGAGTGACACCTTCCCCAGCCTCCCACAATGTTCTTTCCTAATTTTAAGTCCAATTGTTGGCCAGGTGCGTTGGCTCATGCCCATAATCCCTTGAGAGATCACTTGAGGTCGAGTTCAAGAGCAGCCTGGCCAACATGGTGAAACCCCGTCTCCACTAAAAATACAAAAATTAGCCAGGCGTGGTGGTGCGTGCCTGTAATCCCAGCTACTCGAGAGGCCGAGGGAGGAGAATCACTTGAACCTGGGAGGCAGAGGTTGCAATGAGCTGAGATCGAACCACTGCACTCCAGCCTGGATGACAGAGTGAGACTCCATCTCAAAATAAATAAGTCCATTGGTGCCTCTCCCTGGAGAGAACCCAGGAGGGCTTATTGTGGCTAGGCCAGCCCTGCTGTCCTCCCAGGAAACTCCCTCTCAGTATAGTTCCCCCACCCGCTCATTTCTCAGGGCTCAGATGTCACCTCTTCCAGGAAGCCTGCCCTGAACACCCACTCACTCTCAAGCTTGAGGTCCGGCCTGAGCGCCATGCTCAGGGATTGGGTGGAAGGTGGGCACAGGCAAGAAGCTGCTCAGCTGCAGAAGGTGCAGCCTGAGTCCCTTCCTGCTTGGCTGACTCCAGGTGTTTTCCTCCAGCTTCCCAACCTTTTACCTTCCAACTGAACTCTTCCCAGCCCTGGCCTGCCTGGGTCCTCTTTTGAGCTCCCCTATTCCGCTTCTCCAGAGTCCTGGGGCTTCTCCCCTGGGGCTTGGACTCCACCATTCCACCATGCATCCTGTATTATATTATCATTATTATTTATAGATACGGGAGTCTCACTATGTTGCCCAGACTGGTCTTTTTTTTTTTTTTTTTTTTTTTTTTTTTTTTTTTTTTTTTTGAGACAGAGTCTCAACTCTGTCGCCCAGGCTGGAGTATAATGGCGTGATCTCGGCTCACTGCAACCTCTGCCTCCCGGGTTCAAGCCATTCTCCTGCCTCAGCCTCCCGAGTAGCTGGGATTACAGGCACCACCACCATGCCAGGCTAATTTTTTGTATTTTTAGTAGACACGGGGTTTCACCATGTTGGCCAGGCTGGTCTCGAACTCCTGACTCATGATCTGCCCGCCTCAGCCTCCCAAAGTGCTGGGGTTACAGGTGTGAGCCAGCATGCCCGGCCTCCTTTATTTATTTTTTTAATTGAGACAGGATCTCACTCTGTTGCCCAGGCTGGAGTTCAGTAGCATGATCATAGCTCACTTCAGGCTTGACTTCTGGGCTCAAGTGATCCTCCCACTTCAGCCTCCTGAGTAGCTGGGACTACCAGAGCACACCACCACACTTGGCTAATTTTTGTAGTTTTGGTAGAGATGGGGCTCTTGCCATGTTACTGAGGCTCGTCTCAAACTCCTGAGCTCAAGCAATCCACTCACTTCAGCCTCCCAAAGTGCTGGGATTACAGGTGTGAGCCACCAAGCCCGGTCATATATTATTATTAATACAAACAAAAGTCATGCTCTGAGCACCCTGGAGGGTGCAACGCATGATATTCAATAGCTCCCTAATCACAACAACTGAGAATAGTTGCTTTATTATCTTTCTTTTCCAGGCGTGCAAACAAGCTCTTGGAGAGAAGGAGAGGAGAAAAACAGGTGAATACGGTGGGGGTGGGGTAGAGCAGGCAATGGAGGAAGAAGGGGACCGAGGGCTGAGGGAGAAGGATGTTACGCTTTTGAAAAGGGAAAGAGGCTGGGGCATGGCAGCTCTCGCTTGTAATCCCAGCACCTTGGAAAGCGGAGGCAGGAGGATCACTTGAGCCTAAGAGTTCCAGACCACACTGAGCAACGTAGACCCCACCTCTACCAAATAATTTTTTTTTTTTTATTGAAACAGTCTCCCTCTGTTACCCAGGTTGGAGTGCAGCAGTGTAATTTTGGCTCACTGCAACCTCTGCCTCCTGGGTTCAAGCGATTCTCCTGCCTCAGACTCTCAAGTAGCTGGGACTACAGGTGTGCACCACCACGCCCGGCTAATTTTTTGTATTTTTAGTAGAGACGGGGTTTCACTGTGTCTCCCGGGTTCACGCAATTCTACTTCCAGCTGATTTTTGTGTTTTTAGTAGAGACGGGATTTCGCCATGTTGGCCAGGCTGGTCTCGAACTCCTGACCTCAGGTGATCCACCCGCCTCAACCTCCCAAAGTGCTGGGATTACAGATGTGAGCCACCGCGCCCAGCCTCTAACAGATTTTTAAAAAAAAATAAAAATAAAAAATAAAGAAAAGAGAAGGCCGGGCGTGCTGGCTTACGCCTGTAATCCCAGCACTTTGGGAGGCAAGGCCGGCAGATCACGAGGTCAGGAGTTTGAGACCAGTCTGGCCAACATAGTGAAACCCCGTCTCTACTAAAAAAACAAAAAACAAAAAAAAAACAACAAAAAAAACCCAAAAAATTAGCCCTGTATGGTGGTATGCGCCTGTAATCCCAGCTACTCGGGAGGTTGAGGCAGGAGAATCAAGTGAACCTGGGAGGCGGAGGTTGCAGTGAGCCGAGATCGCGCCATTGCACTCCAGCCTGGGCCACAATGCGAGACTTCGTCCCCCTGCCAAAAAAAAAAAAAAAAGATAGAAAAAAGAAAGAAAAGAAAAGAGAAACAGTGTAGCAGAGGGAAGGCTAAGTGCAAAGGCCAGGAGTCTGAACTTGGAGGGACAGGTTCTTCCACACTTGCAACAGAGGTCTCTTGCCTCCCTGACCGCCCCCGCCGCGCCCGCTCCCCGCGCCCCTTTTCTGTGAGGAAATAAAATCTCAGCTTGCCTGGGGCCCTATGGCCAGGGAGGCCTCAACTTCACCCCGATGGGTCTCGGGTCTGCTGAGCTGAGTCAGAGAAAGATTTATTATCCCCATTTTACAGAGGCTTATTGTCTCTGTAAGGCGAAGCCACTTGCCCAGAGGACACGCGGTGGGCCAGCGACTCTGAAACCCCCTGGGACTGTCCTCTATTCAGGGATCGCCCAGGATCCCCGCGCTGCTGAGATCCGGTCATTTTCGGTTCTATCAGGCAAGCGGGGGACCCAGCCCCCACTGCTGCTGCCCTCAGCCAAAACCAGGGCTGTGCCACCACCCACCCGGCCTGTCTCCCATCTTATCTCCCCAGCTCTGCCGCCTGACCCCTGCACCCACCAAACCGCAGCCTTTGCCCAGATGCCCTCACTGCCTCGGTTGGCCCCCGCGCGCGCCTCGGGCGAACCCCTGGACTGGCCCTCCAACAGGGCCCCAGAGTCGGGGTACCCAGGGTAGCCGATGAGGCCTGGAGAAGTCTGGGCCGCCCCCGTGCACCACCCAACTGCGCGCCCCAGAGGCTCAGGGCGCCCCGGCAGTGTGGGGGTGTGGACAGATGAGCGGAGCCAGAGCATCTCCGGCAGAAGAGGGGACCCGGGAGGGGACCGGGGAGACAGCGAACAAGGGTGAAGCCAGGGCGGACGGAGCGCGCAGCGGACAATGCTGGGTTCAAAGGGGAGAGATAAGGCGCAGGCTTGAGACGCGAGGCTGGACCCGGGCCAGGCGCGCCGCGGGGCAGAGATGGGCGGAGCGGGAACGGGGGCGGGGGCTAGGGAGGGGCCTAGTTGCGCCGAAGGGGACAAGCGCCTGGGGGACCCAGCGCCCGCTCAAGGCCCTGCCCCTCCAAGTTCCCCGCCCCGCGCCAGGCCCCGCCTCTCCAGGGCCCCAGCCCAGCGCCAGGCCCCACCGTTCTGGGGCGCGCGCCCCGCCCAGGCCCCGCCCCCGCGGCCCCGCCCCGGCCTCCCCCCACTCAAGCCTTTTTTCCCCTGCTGGGGGCCGAGGCCCGGCCGGGAGCAGAGTCCGGTTGCCTGGAGCGGGCTTCGCGTGCCTGCAGTTGCTCCGGGTACCCCGCCAGGCGCGCCGTCCCCAGCCCCGCCGCAGGCTCTCGGTGCGTCCTGCTGCCTGCGCCCCCAGGTAAGCGAGCGCCCCGCGCTGCGAACACCGCCCCGAACGCCACCTTCACGGCTGGCCCCGGCCCCGCCTCCGCAGCCATGGCGGTCACAGGCGGCCCCCACTCGCAACTGGGCTCCAGCCCCCATCACCCCGCCGGGGACTGTCCCCCTCGGGGCTCCCCATCTGGGCCGTCTCCCCGAGCGGTCCGCGTTCCCCCACGAGGGCCAGGGCGCCGCGGGTGTCCGAGGACGCGGCTGCGAAACGGGCGGGAGCGAGTAGGGGCGATCCTGGCCTCGTGACGCGGGGGAATTCGGATGTGTGAGCCGGGGGAGCGCCCCGTGCCCCCGACGTGCCAGGGCTGGGGACGCGGCTGGGACCCTGGCCTTGGAACCCGCAGCCCGGCCGCGTAGACGGCTTCTGAGAACGGCTTAAACACGTCATTCCAATCCCGAGCTAACGCATCAGGCGGCCGGGGTGAGGTGGAGGTGCCCAGGTGGGGATAATGTCATTTGGCCTGGTTGGACCAGCCAGCGAGGGCTTTTTAGGCCCAGGAAACAGCAAGATTGTGGGGCAGGGCCCAGCCGGGAGTGTGTGCCGAGCAGAAAAGAGGCCAGCGTGGCTGAAACGCGGAGAAGGGAGGGTCGGAGGTGGAGAGAGGTTTGCCCGGGTCTGGGACGCGGCGAGGAGAGTGTGGAACCCGTTCTCAGGGCGGTGGGGACCAGGGAGGCTTGAAACAGCAGGTGCATGGCGTGATCGGATTGTGTGTTAAGAATATCCCGTGGCCGCTGTGATGGGGATAATTGGAAGGGGGCTGCTGGCCTGACCCGGCTGGAAGGTGTGATAGGAAGTGGGTGAAATGAAAATTCGCTTTGGCAGAGGAGCATCGTCTAATTCTGTCTGTTTGCAAGTGAGGCGTGGGGAACCGATGTTTCTCCTGGGTACTTAGGAGTATATAGAAGAGGCTTTCATTGCTGGGATGGGAGACTTGGGGAGAAGCCGCTCTGGGGGACACAGGGAGGCGGGCAGGGAGAGGCTGTTGTGGTTTGTAAAACCTATGAGATGGGGGAATCACCCGTCGACTCCAGTCTGAGCTCAGACAAGATCTTGGGCATCTGAGCGCAGAGGCCAGAGTGACCCCACTGGGGCGACCTGGGTCTGTTCCATGGGGATAGGGTTCCTGGACTGTGGAACTGCCTTTGAAGCCCTCGGCCTCCCCAGCCTCAAATGGGGGGGGGGGGGGGGGCTGCCTTCCAGGAGCAGCTGCTGTGAATAAACACAGAAGTGGAGCTGCAGGGCTGACTAGAAGCCTCATTCAGTGCACCTGGGCCCCAGCAGGCCCAGCCAGGCGTGGAGGAAGAGGCAGTGAAGGACCTCCCTTACCTGCTTTTCCAGCTGACCCACTGCCAGCAGAGGTACTTTGAGCCTGGGCGGTGGGTGGGGCGTGGGGGGCGGCCTTGGTCATTGAACTGGCTGTAGGGCCCCCAGGGAAAGGTTGCTGAGCTTCAGTTTACCCATCTGTAAAATGGGTCAGTAGTATGTGAGCCTGGGAGTGTTCATGGATCAATGAAAGCCGAGGTTAGGCAGATCTTGGTGGCAGCCACACCCCTCAGGAACCGTGGAGGGCTCTAATGCCCGGTGAGAGTTTCGGGATGGGTGGACTTCCATTTTCTTCTCTGAGAAATTCACAACAGTGTCCACCTACCGACCCAGGGCTGTCTGCAGGTTGAATAAAGCGGTTGGACCAGTGCCTGGCACAGAATGTCTTGGCTCAGGAGCCACTGGGATGCCTGTAGTTGGCAGGAGAAGTGGGCCCAGGTCCCCCCCTCCCACCCATAGGATGGCATAGAAAGGCAGGTGCCTTGGGAGCTCGCTGCCCTGCCCCTTTCTCTGAGCACCACAAGCTTCTCCCTTTCCCATCCGCTGGGCTTAAGCCTGACCCCCACCCCCACCCCCCCCCCCCACCCCCACCCCACCCCCACCCCCACCCCCACCCCCCCACAAGCCCTATCCTGCCACTTTGAGTTGAGGGCCTCTGGGCTACTGAGTTCACCACCTCGTGCTTCAGTTTCTCCACCTGTAAAATGGGATAATAGCGGTCATGACCTATAGGTAAAGAGCTGAACACAGTGCCTGGCTGGTGGTGAATACTTGCTAAACAGGCTATTAAAATATCACGAGAATATCACAGAGCTGGAGGCTATTAAAATATCACAGAGAGGCCAGGTGCAGTGGCTCACGCCTGTAATCCCAGCAATTTGGGAAGCCGAGGCGGGCAGATCACCTAAGGTCAGGAGTTCGACTTGGGTGGATCACAAGGTCAGGAGTTCCAGACAAGCCTGAAAAACATAGTGAAACTCCATCTCTACTAAAATACAAAAATTAGCCGGGCATGGTGGCATAGACCTGTAATCTCAGCTACATGGGAGGCCAAGGCAGGAGAATCTGTTGAACCTGGGAGGCGGAGTTTGCAGTGAGCTGAGATCGCGCCATTGCACTCCAGCCTGAGTGACAAAGTGAGACTATCTCCCAAAAAAAAAAAAAAGTCATGCCTGGGGCCAGGGGGAGTCCAGAGAAGTCACCTGACTCAGCCTAAGGAGGAGTCAGGGAAGGCCTCCTGGAGGAGGTGATAGTTGGCTGGGTCACTAAGGGTGAGGAGGAGTTAACCAGGCCAAGAGTCCAGTGAGCAAACTGCAGAGGAGAGAAATTGCCAGAGTGCTTGGATGAAAGAACCACAAAGCCAGGGCTGTAAGATCCAGAAGAGGGGAGAGGAGGAAGGGCAGAGCTAGCTTGCCAACCTTGAACAAGTATTTGGCATTATTTAGAGCTCAGGGAACAGACTGCAGGGGTCGAAGTCAGGAGCCTGGAGACCAGGATGGAAGGGACTGCACCAGGATAGGGGAGAAATGATGGGGTCAGACCAAGTAAAGGCATGGACGGGTGAGACTTGGCTAGATCTTGGAGAGGTATGGAGAGGCCCGGGGAAGGGAGCAGCTGCTCATGGCAGAGCAGCTTTAGGTACAAATCAGCAATTTGTTCTCAGCATCTGGAAATTGCAATGCCACTAGACACCCAGGTGGTACGGCGTAGGATGGGCTTTGAAGCAAGCTGGGAGCTTGGGAGACAGCAGAAAGAGGGCAGAAGGAAAACCAGGAGTGGGTGGCAAGCTGGGAGCCAAGGAAGCTGGAGCTTTCATAGGAGGAAAGGATCTTGAAACCCCTGTTTGATAATTCAGTAGCAGACATCTTACTTTTTTTTTTTGGAATGGAGTTTCGTTCTTGTCACTCAGGCTGGAGTGCAGTGGTGTGATCTTGGCCCACTTCAACCTCTACCTCCCAGGTTCAAGCAATTCTCCTGCCTCAGCCTCCTGAGTCGCTGGGATTACAGGCGCATGCCACCATACCCGGCTAATGTTTGTATTATTAGTAGAGACAGAGTTTCACCATGTTGGCCAGGCTGGTCTCGAACTCCTGACCTCAGGTGATCCACCTGTCTTGGGCTCCCAAAGTGCTGGGATTATAGCCGTGAGCCACCGCACCCAGCCCGTCTCACTCTCTTTTGTGACTGCTCTTTACCAACCCTGTTTTCTTCCCCACGCCTTTCAGTACGAGCTCTTTTCTTTTCTTTGTTGTTTTTTGTTTTGTTTTGTTTTTGAGACAGGTTCTGGCTCTATCGCCCAGGCTGGAGTGTGATCTTGGCCCACTGCAACCTCCACCTCTCAAGTTTAAGCAATCAGCCTAGGACCACAGGCATGAGCCACCACACCTGGTTAATTTTTGCAATTTTTGTAGTGATTTTGTAGAGTTTCGCCAGTTCCCCAGGCTGGTCTCACACTATTGAGCTCAAATGCCTCAGCCTCCCAAAGTGCTGGGATTACAGGCATGAGCCACTGCACTTGGCCTCTTTCTTTCAAAGGCAGAGTCTTGCTCTGTCCCTCAGGCTGGAGTGCAGTGGTATGATCATAACTCACTGCAGCCTCGACCTCCTGAGCTCAAGTCATCCTCCTACCTCAGCCTCCTGAGAGCTGGGACCACAGGCATGCACCACCATGCCTAGCTAATCGTTAAAAATTTTTTTGTACAGACGAACGGGGGTCTCACTATGTTGCCTGGGCTGGTCTTGAACTCCTGGCCTCAAGCAAGCCTCCAGCCTCAACCTCCCACAGCACTAGGATCATAGGCATGAGCCACCGCACCTGGCCAGGCACAGGCTTTTCTTTGCCATCCTTGAGTAGGCCCCTCAGACCCATCATGGCTCTGACCAGAGTAGCATAGAGAGGCCCGGCGCAGTGGCTCACGCCTGTAATCCCAGGACTTTGAGAGGCCAAGGCGGGCAGATCACCTGAGGTTAGGAGTTCGAGACCAGCCTGGTCAACATAGTGAAATCCCATCTCTACTAAAAATATAAAAATTAGCCCTGTGTGGTGGCATGTTCCTGTAATCCCAGCTACTTGGGAGGTTGAGACAGGAGAATTGCTTGAACCCAGGAGCCTGAGGTTACAGTGAGCCAAGATCGCACTACTGCACTCCGGCCTGGGTGACAGAGCAAGACACTGTTTCAAAAACAAACAAACAAACAAAAAACAGAGTAGTATAAAAGAGACTTTCCCCTCCCTAAGTCTGGACTCTATACCTTTGTTAATAGGATGCTGTCGCACACACATACACACACTGAACTGCCTGGAACTCAGTTCAGCTTTCCTTTCCTACCTCCTCCTGGACTCCTAGAGGCGGATTTTAGTCCAGGGTCCCACAACACTGTGTCTGAAGAGTGATCATTTCCTACCAGCCATGCCCGGGGGACCACTTCTGCCCTGTGCCTGGCCCCGCCTTCCTCCCACCCCTGTCCGTCCGTCTGTCCGTCTGTCTGTCTCTCATTTGTTCATTCAGCACAGACTTAGGAAGTGTCTGCAATGGGAGGCACGGGGGACAGTCAGTCACAGGAAGCCTTACAGAGCTGATGTCCCTGCAGGGAGAAGGTGACGGGGACAAGGATGAGGCTTGAAGGAGCAGCTCGACATCTGGAGGAAGAGTGCTCCAGGCGGAAGGCCCAGCAGGTGCAAAGGCCCTGAGGCTGGAACATGCCTGGTGTGTTGGAGGAACGGCAATGAGGCCGGGGTGGCTGGAGCAAACTGAGCAAGGAGTCACAGAGTAGAGAGAGGAGCAGATGAAGAGGCTGAAGGTCCTTGGGGATCCCCAGTCTAACCACAGCAGACCCTGGAGAGTCCTTGCTCAAGGGGTGAAAGGTTATGGGACCCTACTGCTTTTGCATGGTTACTTTGTCATCCTGTGTGTGCAGTGGTCACCTGTGCTAGGGTGCTCGAACCTTGAAGGCTGAGGAAGCTGGCAGGAGGAAGGAGAGGAGGCCCACTCAGTGGCCAATGCTTCTCCCTTTCGCCTCCACGCAATGGGGCTCAGCTGAACGGGGAGAGAGAAGTAGCCAGGGAAGTATACTGATGAGCGTATGGAAGCAGAGGCGATGAAGGGCAGTGGGGAGGAGAGAGAGAAGAGGGAGGAGGAGGAAGCGGAAACGGCAGCAGTGGCAGCAGCCAGTGGGCAAGCAGCCAGAGCTGGATGGAGGAGCCAGGACGTTCTCAGATAGGTGACGGGAGCCCTAGGGATGCAGGGATGGCAGCCTCATCAGGGGCCTAGAAGACAAACAGCAAAAGCCAAGCAACAGGGCCAGGCGCAGTGGCTCACACCTGTAATCCCAGCACTTTGGGAGGCCGAGGTGGGTGGATCGCCTGAGGTCAAGAGTTCGAGACCAGCGTGGCCAACATGGCGAAACCCTGTCTGCTAAAAATACAAAAATTAGCCAGGTGCAGCAGTGCACACCTGTAGTCCCAGCTACTCAGGAGGCTGAGGTAGGAGAATTGCTTGAACCAGGGAGGCAGAGGTTGTAGTGAGTGAGCCAAGATCACACCACTACAATCCAGCCTATGCAACAGAAACGTGATGAAGAGCAAGGAGACGTTACTTTATTTTGGGTAGTCAGGGCCCCTCTGAAAAGGTGACATTAGGGCTGGGGCCTGAGTGGGAGTGAGTGATGGGCTGAGACAGCAATTGGACTTGTTTACTGCCCTCCTGGAAACCCCTCATTCAGCGGGAAGACAGACGTGTCCCTGTCAGTTACGAGGCAGATTAACCAGGGTGCAAGGAAAGCAATCAGAGACACTGAAGGCAAGGAGAGGCTTTTTTTTTTTTTTTTGAGACAGAGTCTCGCTCTGTCTGTCGCCCAGGCTGGAGTGCAGTGGTGCAATCTCGGCTCACTGCAAGCTCCGCCTCCCGGGTTCACGCCATTCTCCTGCCTCAGCCTCCTGATTAGCTGGAACTACAGGTGCCCACCACCATGCCGGCTAATTTTTTGTATTTTTTAGTAGAGACGGGGTTTCACTGTGTTAGCCAGGATGGTCTTGATCTCCTAACCTCGTGATCCACCTGCCTCGGTTTCCCAGAGTGCTGGGATTACAGGCGTGAGCCACCACGCTTGGCCTTTTTTTTTTTTTTTTTTTTAATGTATTTTTAATAGAAATGGGGTTTCAGCATGTTAACCAGGATGGTCTTGATCTCTTGACATGGTGATCTGCCCGCCTCGGCCTGGCCTTTTTTTTTTTTTCCCCCCCAAGACAGAGTCTCGCTCTGTTGCTCAGGCTGGAGTGCAGTGGCGCAATCTCAGTTCACTGCAACCTGTGCCTCCCAGGTTCAAGCGATTCTCCTGTGTCAGCTTCATGAGCAGCTGGGATTACAGGTGTCCGCTACCACGCCTGGCTAATTTTTGTATTCTTTTTTTTTTTTTTTTTTTTTTTTTTTTTCTTTTTTGAGACAGACTCTTGCTCTGTCGCCTAGGCTGGAGTGCAGTGGCATGATCTCAGCTCACTGCAAGCTCTGCCTCCCAGGTTCATGCCATTCTCCTGCCTCAGCCTCCCGAGTAGCTGGGACTACAGGGGCCCGCCACCATGCCTGGCTAGTTTTTTTCTATTTTTAGCAGAGACTGCGTTTCACCGTGTTAGCCAGGATGGTCTCGATCTCCTGACCTTGTGATCCGCCCGTCTCGGCCTCCCAAAGTGCTGGGATTACAGGTGTGAGCCACCGCGACTGGCTAATTTTTGTATTCTTTTGTAGAGATGGGGTTTTGCCATGCTGGCCAGACTGGTCTTGAACTCTTGGTCTCAAGTCATCTGCCCGCCTCATCCTCCCAAAGTGCTGGGATCTGCATTTGGCCTTTCTTTTTTGTTTTTATTTTTATTTTGAGACAGAATCTCACTCTGTCACCCAGGTTGGAGTGTGCAGTTGTACTATCTTGGCTCATCGCAACCTTTGCCTTCCAGGTTCAAGTGATTCTACTCCCTCAGCCTTCCAAGTAACTGGATTACAGGCACGTGCCACCACACCCACCTAATTCTTGTATTATTACTAAAGATGAGGTTTCGCCATGTTGGCCACGCTGGTCTTAAACTCCTGACCTCAGGTGATCTACCCGCTTTGGCCTCCCAAAGCACTGGGATTACAGGCATGAGCCACTGCGCATGACCAAGGAGAGGCTCTTGACCCAGGCTGGGAGTCTTCGAGACTTCCTGGAGGCAGCCACAGGTAAGCTGCCCCCTTGAAGGTTTAACCATGCCAGGCATCAGATAACGGAATGCTGAACAGTGACTTAGAGGGAGCGGCCCAGGCAAAGACCTGGCATCTGGGAATGGCATCGGAGCGACATTCCTAAAACTGAAGCAGACTCTGGGAATCCGCCCGTGGAGACCCTAGGCTGAGAACCGCAGAGTCAAGGTGGCTGTGGGAGGGCAAACAGCGAGGCCAGGACAGGGCGGTGGGCTTGACCAGGTCACAAAGGCCTCAAATGCCAGGTCAGGAGCCACAGGGAGCCTCCCAGGAGATCTTGAGATGGAGAAGGGATAGGCTTGTACTCAGAGCCACTGCTGAGAGAGGGATGGACTCCATCTGTGTGTATCCCAGTGGAGGGGCGGTCTTGGACCGTCATCTGAAGAGGAAGCTCTTTGCCTCCAGTTACACAAACACCTCTGGCCCTTAAAATGACCGTAGGTAGCCTCTGCCTCACCACTGGAGGCCTTTCTCTGTGCTAACGCATCCAACCCAGAGGGCTGACGGAAGACGTGTGCTCTGTGGGGGCTCTCTGTGGCTTCTTTCTTCACTAGATGGACGGGTATCAAGATGGTGACTTGAGGCCAGGCGTGATGGCTCATGCCTGTAATCCCAGAACTTTGGGAGACTGAGGCAGGAGGATCACTCAAGGCCAGGAGTTCGAGACCAGCCTGGCCAACATGGTAAAACCTCATCTCTACTAAAAATACAAAAATTAGCTGGGCGTGGTGGCAGGTGCCTGTGGTCCCAGCGACTTGGGAGGCTGAGGCAGGAGAATCACTTGAATCCAGGAGGTGGAGGTTGCAGTGAGCCTAGATCGTGCCATTACACTCTAGCCTGGGTGACAGAGCAAGACTTCATCTCCCGCAAAAAAAGGTGGCGAATTGATTTCACAGAGGACTCCAGCTGCCTGAGCCACCCTTGCAGGATAGGAGCAGGCTCTGAGGTCCACAGATTGCTAATGTCTCAACCCACTGCCCCCAGCTCCTCTGAGACCCGGGCAGGACTGCAGGCCCATGTAGGTTCAGATGGATGCCTGGAGGCCAGACACAGTGGCTTGCACCTGTCATCCCAACACTTTGAGAGGCTGAGGCTCAAGGAAGGCTTGAGTCCAGGAGTTCGAGACCAAGCTGGGCAACATAGTGAGACCCTATCTCTATAAAAAAAAATTTTTTTTTTTAATTAGCTGGGTGACGGCTGGGCACAGTGGCTTATGCCTGCAATCCCAGCACTTTGGGAGGCCAAGGTGGGTGGATCACCTGAGGTCAGGAGTTTGAGACCAGCCTGACCAACATGGCGAAATCCCATCTGTACTAAAAATACAAAAAAATTAGCCAGATATGGTGGCACATGCCTGTAACTGCAGCTACTCAGGAGGCTAAGGCAGAAAAATCGCTTGAACCCGGGAGGCGGAGGTTGCAATGAACCGAGATCTGCCATTGCGCTCCAGCCTGGGCAACAAGAGCAAAATTCCGTCTCAAAAAAAAAAATTAGCTGGGTGTAGTGGCCTGGGTGCCTGTATTCTCAGCTACTTGGGAGGCTGAGGCAGGGGGATCATTTGAACCCAAGGGTTCGAGGCTGCAGTGAGTGATGATCCCGCCACTGCACTCCAGCCTGGGCAGCAGAGTGGAATCCTGTCTCTGGGGGGGGGGAAAAAAAAACGTTTGTTCAGTGGATGCCTGGGGACCCTGGAGCTCCACAGCTCCTGCCCTCACTCTGTTGTTTTACCCCCTCTCAGATGGTACTGTCTTAGAATTCCACGCCTGGAATTTGCCCACCTGGATCTCCTCACCCGCTCCCACCCCTAGGCTGTGTGTCCCCGTATTCCTGCCCAAGCAGGCAGTTTCCAGATCTACCCCAGATGCTCATCCCAACCTGCCACCCCCACCCCTTGAAGACACCCTCCCCAGACCTCAGCACCCCTCCCCCAGGCTCCTCTCTCTGCCACCTCCTCCACCATCAGCCTCCGTATCTCTCTCTCTCTCCTTTTTTGGAGACAGAGTCGTGCTCCGTTACCCAGGCTGGAATGCAGTGGTGTGATCTCGGCTCACTACAACCTCCGCCTCCCGGGTTCAAGTGATTCTCTTGCCTCAGCCTCCTGAGCAGCTGGGATTACAGGCATGCACCACCATGCCCCGCTAATTTTTGTATTTTTAGTAGATCTGGGGTTTCACCATGTTGGCCAGGCTGATCTGGAACTCCTGGCCTCAGGTGATCTGCCTGCCTCAGCCTCCCAAAGTGCTGGGATTATAGGCATGAGCCGCCACATCCGGCTGAGCCTCTCTACCTATTCTGACCCAGGTTCCCCACTCTGGCCACTGTCACCTGCAAGAGGCCAACCAGCCTCTGAGTGACCTCCAGGGACGGGACAGCCTCCAAGGGCAACCCACATTGCCAGGAGAGCTCCTAGAATCGCTCCCTCCTGAAATCTCTGCCACCTTCCCATGGCATCAAGGCTGAGGGCTTCCGTTACTGCTGCTGCTGTTTTTGTTTTTGTTTTTTTTTGAGACAGAGTCTCACTCTGTCGCCTGGGCTGGAGAGCAGTGGTGCAACCTCAGCTCACTGCAAGCTCCGCCTCCCAGGTTCACGCCATTCTCCTGCCTCAGCCTCCCGAGTAGCTGGGACTACAGGCGCCCGCCACCACTCCCGGCTAATTTTTGTGTATTTTTTTTTTTTTTAGTAGAGATGGAGTTTCACCCTGTTAGGATGGTCTCGATCTCCTGACCTCGTGATCCGCCCGCCTCAGCCTCCCAAAGTGCTGGGATTACAGGCATGAACCACCGCACTTGGCCTGTGTTTGTTTGTTTTTTTTTAAACAGACAGGGTCTCGCCGTGTTGCTCAGGTTGGTCTTGAACTGCTAGGCTCAAGCAATCCTCCCGTCCCAGCCTCCCAAAGTATTGCAATTACAGGTGTGAGCCACTGCACCTGGTTCTGCTGCTGTGTCCTTCAAGGCATGGTAACAGATACTTGCTAACATCCCCTAGAATCTGGAGTGCCCAAGGCCGGGGCTGGCAGCCTTGCCAGCATCAGGAACTGGCCAACACTGCACTTTGCTTTGTTTTGTTGTATTTGTTTTCATGGCTAGCCTCTGTACATGATGCCAATGCTGGCTTGCTCTTTCGGGGGAGACGGAGGGAGAGAAAGCGTCTTCTGAAAATAAATGTATTTCGGTAAACAAACAATGTGAGCCTTTTCACATTTTTTTTCTTATTTATTTTTTTGAGACGGAATCTTGCTCTGTCACCCACGCTGGAGTGCAGCGGCACGATCTTGGCTCACTGCAGCCTCCACTTCCCAGGTTCAAGCGATTCTCCTGCCTTGGCCTCCCGAGTAGCTGGGATTACCATGCCTAACTAATTTTTTTGTATTAGTAGAGACAGGGCTTCACCACGTTGAGGTCAAACTCATGACCTCAAGTGATCCGCCCTCCTCAACCTACCAAAGTGCTGGGATTACAGGTATAAGCCACCACACCCAGCCTAACATTTTATTTTATATTTACATTTTTTCTTTTTCTTTTTTTTTTTTTTTTTTTTTTTGAGATGGAGTCTCGCTCTGTCCCCCAGGCTGGAGTGCAGTGGTGTAATCTCAGCTCACTGCAACCTCGGCCTCCCGGGTTCAAGCGATTCTCCTGCCTCATCCTCCTGAGTAGCTGGGATTACAGGCACCTGCCATCATGCCCAGCTAGTTTTTGTATTTTTTTGTAGAGGTGGGGTTTCACCATGTTGGCCAGGCTGGTCTTGAACTCCTGACCTCAGGTAATCAGCCTGCCTCGGCTTCCCAAAGTGCTGGGATTACAGGCATGAGCCACTGTGCCTGGCCTAAAATTTTATTTTTATACATAGGGTCTTGTTCTGTCACTCAGGCTGGAGTGCAGCGGTGCAATCGTAGCTCACTGCAGCCTTGACCTCCTGGGCTGAAAGAGGTCCTCCTGAGGAGCTGGGACTGCAGGCGTGTAGTACCATGCCCAGCTAATTTTTAACTTGTTTGTTTGTTTTTTAGGGACGGGGTCTCACTATCTTGCCCAGGCTGGTCTGGAACTGCTGGGCTCAAGTGATCCTCTTGCCTCACCCTCCAAGAAGTACTGGGATTACAGGTGTGACTCACTGTGCCTAGCCAGCATGAACTTTTTTTTTTTTTTTTTTTTGGAGATGGAGTTTCGCTCTCATTGCCCATGCTGGAGTGCATTGGTGCGATCTCGGCTCACCGCAACTTCTGCCTCCCAGTTTCAACGATTCTCCTGCTTCAGCCTCCTGAGTAGCTGGGATTACAGGCATGCACCACCACACCCAGCTAATTTTGTATTTTTAGTAGAGACGGGGTTTCGCCATGTTGGCCAGGCAGGTCTCAAACTCCTGACCTTAGGTGATCCACCTGCCTCAGCCTCCCAAAGTGCTGAGATTACACGCGTGAGCCACTGTGGCTGGCCAGCATGAGTCTTTGGAAGGAGAGCAGTGAGTGCCTCATAGCACAGGTGGAAGAGGGATGGGGGAAAAGTGGCCAAGAGGGTGGTGGAAAAACCTGAAACTGGAGCTCGGTTGTTCTCTGGGATCCTGGGTGCCCCGGTCTCAGTTGAGCCTTTTATTCATTTGTGCAGTCAGTAGACAGTTCCCTGCCACCCGTCGTGTGTCAGGTGCTGGGAAAATGGAGAGGTCCTCATCACCAGGATGTGGGGAAAGATAGTTGTCCCTGGCTGGGTGCAGTGGCTCACATCTATAGTCCTAGCACTTTGGGAGGCCGGGAGTGGGAGGATCACTTGAGGCCAGGTGTTTGAGACCAGCCTGGGAAACATAGGGAAACCCTGTCTGTACCAAAAAAAAAAAAAAATTAGCTGGGCATGGCGGCATGTACCTGGAATCCTAGCACTTTGGGAGGCTGAGGCAGCAGGATCACTTGAACCCAGGAGTTTGAGACCAGCCTGGGAAACATAGTGAGACCTCGTCTCTATAATTTTTTTTTTTTAATTATTATTTTAAATTGGCCGGGCCAGGCACAGTGGCTCATGCCTGTAATCCTGGCACTTTGGGAGGCTGAGGTGGGTGGATCTCTTGAGCTCAGGAGTTCGAGACCAACCTGACCAACATGGTGAAACCCTGTCTCTACTAAAAATATACACAATTAGCCGGGCATGGTGGCACACGCCTGTAATCCAATCTACTCGGGAGGCTGAGGCAGGAGAATCACTTGAACCTGGGAGGCGGAGGTTGCAGTGAACCAAGATCTCACCATTGTGCTCCAGCCTGGGCAACAGGCTGTCTTAAAAAAAAAAAAAAAAAAAAAAAAAAAAAAAATTAGCTGGGCGTGGTAATCCCAGCTACTCAGAAAGTTGAGGTGGGAGGATCACTTGAGCCTGGGAAGTCAAAACTGCAGTGAACTTTGATCATGCCACTGCACTTCAGCCTGGGCAACAAAGCAAGACCCTGTCTCAAAAACAAAAACACAAAAAACAGTTGTCCATGGCTGGGCACAGTGGCTTATTCCTGTAATCCCAGCATTTTGGAAGGTTGAGGCAGGTGGATCATTTGAAATCAGGAATTCGAGATCAGCCTGACCAAGATGGTGAAGCCCTGTCTCTACTAAAAATACAAAAAAAATTAGGCATCATGGTGCATGCCTGTAGTCCCAGATACTTGGGAGGCTGAGGCAGGAGAATCGCTTGAACCTGGGAGGTGGAGGGTGCAGTGAGCTAACATCACACCACTGCACCTCCAGCCTAGGCGACAGAGCAAGACTCTGTCTTTAAAAAAAACAAAACAAACAAAAAAAAAGGCCAGGCATGATGGCTCACTCCTGTAATCCCAGCACTTTGGGAGGCCGAGGCGGGCAGATCACAAGGTCAAGGGTTCGAGACCAGCCTAATTAGCCGGGCGTGGTGGCACGCGCCTGTAATCCCAGTTACTCAGGAGAATCGCTTGACCTGGGAGGTGGAGATTGCAGTGAGCAGAGATTGTGTCACTGCACTCCAGCCTGGGCGACACAGCGAGACTCCACACTGTTGCCCCTGAGAAAGATGAGGTAGGAGAACCCAGGAGGGGAGTGTCCCCTGATCCAGCTCAGGGGCGATTGGTAGGCCCTCCTAGAGGAACTGTCTGTTGAACAGGGTCGTGAAGAGCTGGGAAGAATTTGACAGGCTGAAGGGGGGGCATTACTGGTAGGGAAATGGCATTTGCCAAGGTCCATTTGCTGGGGAGCACAGTGCCAGGCCAGTGGGAGCGCTTACAGGATTTGAAACGGCAGGTCTGATTTGCAGGCAAGAAGAAAGACCTCTGGGTGCTGAGTGGGGAGGCGGCTACCATGATTCAATCAAGAAATGGGGGCCGTGGAAATTGGTCAGAGGAGGGACCATCATGGGAAAGACGGATGCAATCCCAGGGCTTAGTGAGGAGTTGAGTGCCAAGAGGGTGTGAGATGGAGTCAGAGATGACTCTCAGAATTTTGTCCCTGAAGACTGGGTGGAGGGTGACATCTTGGCCAAGAAGCCAGGGGAGGAGGAAAGCAGGCTCTGTGGGAGATGACTTCAGTCCTGACGTGTCTGGGCAGCACGCAGATGGGAGGTGTTGGGGGAAGCGGGTTTGACTTTGGCGGGATGGCGACCTGGGAGCAGCAGAAATCTGGAAACTGACAGCATGGACGTGCTGACCGCAGCTTCCAGGCAGGTGAATTTCCCGGGGGGAGTGGATGGTGTGAGGGGATCCAGGACTGGCATAGTTCAGGGAGAAAAACCGGCACAAATTAGAGAAAATGGCCGAGAGAAGGGGAAGCAGGAGGTCATGATTCTGCAAAGGAGGGACGGACAAGGGGAGGAGATGCTACAAGGGTCCCAGTTTCATGCTTAGAGGAATTGACCACTTGGGATTGGCCATGGGAGGCTGTGACTGATGGCCAAAAGCCAAAGACTGGAGTAGTTGGGTGGGGACAGAGAGGTGGCAGTGGACAATGAATAGAAGCATGAAGGCAAGTCCTGTTTTCCAGTAATCTTTTTTTTTTTTTTTTTTTTTTTTTTGAGACAAGTCTCACTCTTGTCCCCAGTCTGGAGTGCAATGGAGCGATCTCGGCTGACTGCAACCTCCGCCTCCTGGGTTCAAGCGATTCTCCTGCCTCGGCTTCTCAAGTAGCTGGGATTACAGGCACCCGCCACCATGCCCAGCTAATTCTTGTATTTTTAGTAAAGACAGGGTTTCACCATGTTGACCAGGCTGGTCTCGAACTCCTAACCTCAGGTGATCCGCCCACCTCGGCCTCCCAAAGTGCTGGGATTACAGGCATGAGTCACCGCACCCAGCCGTGTTTAAATAATTCTGAGGCTACAGCTGATGAGCTGAGTGTCTCTGGGCCCATGTCCGTCTGGAATGCCCGGTGCCACAGAACTGGGGTCAAAGTATTACCTGGCCATTTGTCAGCTATGTGACCCTGTGTAGGTGATCCGGCATCTCTCCAAGACTCAGTTTGTTTATCTGTGAAATGAGAATGGTGACCGGGCACGGTGACTCACGCCCATAATCCCAGCACTTTGGGAGGCCGAGGTGGGTGGATCACTTAAGTTCAGGAGTTCCAGACCAGCCTGGCCAACATGGTGAAACCCCGTCTCTATGAAAAAATGCAAAAATTAGCCAGGTGTGGTGGCACATGCTTATAATCCCAGCAACTTGGGAGGCCAAGGCGGGAGAATCGCTTGAACCCGGGAGGTGGAGGTTGCAGTGCGCCGAAATCACACCACTGCACTCCACTCCAGCCTGGGTGACAGAGCAAGACTGTCTTAAAAAAAAAAAAAAAAAAAAAGGTAACAGTATCTTCCTCAGGGTGTGGCTGATATTTCCAATGCAGGGAGGTAAGGGCTTGTTCCTGGGTAAGCATCTGATGGATAATGCCTGGGATGGTACCAGCGCTATTGGCCGCTGGTGCCTTAGGATAATCCAGGTGTGGGTGTGGGCAAAAGCCTGCTCTCCCACAGAACAGTCTGGCTTTGCACCTGCTTGGCCCTATGTGAATCTGCCTCCATGTATGCTGTCACCAGGGAGCAGCACAGGGGCCCAGGGGCAACAGCTGGTGGGAGAAGGAGGGGCAGATGTTAAAGCAGGTTGAGGGAAGGAAGGATGCCATCAACCCAGATTTCACAATTATCTCCACCCTGGAAGATGGGCAGGGACATCACCAAAGGGGCTGATCTTGATGGAGAATTGGTTTCTTGGCCCGGTGTGGTGGCTCATGCCTGTAATCCCAGCACTTTGGAAGGCCGAGGTGGGCAGATTGTTTGAGCTACAGAGTTCAAAACCAGACCGGGTGCAGTGGCTCGAGCCTGTAATCCTAGCACTTTGGGAGGCCGAGGCAGGCGGATTGCCTGAGATCAAGAGTTTGAGACCAGCCTGGCCAACATGGTGAAACCCCGTCTCTACTAAAAATACAAAATTAACTGGGCGTGGTGGCAGGCGCCTGTAATCCCAGCGACTCAGGAGGCTGAGGCAGGAGAATCACTTAAACCCTCGAGGCTGAGGTTGCAGTGAGCCAAGATTGCGCCATTGCACTCCAACCTGGGCAACAAGAGCGAAACTCTGTCTCAAAACAAAAAAAAAAGAGAGAGAATTGGTTTCTTAAGTAGTGAGGTGGGGGTAAGCGGCTCATTCCCTACTAAAAAATGCCCCTCTGAGCCCGTCTCCTGTATCAACCATACCTTCAATGGAAACGTTTTCATTTCCTTGTACTATAATTTTCTATTTAAAAAGTCACTCTTAATATATACATACACTGGAATATGATTCGGCCTTTTTTTCTTTTTTCTTGAGACAGAGTCTCACTCTGTCATTCAGGCTGGAGTGCAGTGGCACGATCTCAGCTCACTGCAACCTCCGCCTTGATCTTGGCTCAAGCAATTCTCATGCCTCAGCCTTCCAAGCATCTGGGACTTACAGGCGTGAGCCACCCCACCCAGCTAAGTTTTGCATTTTTAGTGGAGACTGGGTTTCACCATGTTGCCCAGGCTGGTCTCGAACTCCTGACTTCAAATGATCCACCAGCCTCAGCCTCCCAAAGTGCTGGGATTACAGGCGCAAGCCACTGCACCCAGCCTGATTCAGCCTTAAAAGGGAAGAGTGAAACATATCATATGGATGACCCTTGAGGACATTATGGTAAGTGAAATAAGCCAGTCACAAAAGGGCAAATACTGTGTGATTCCACTTATATGAGGCCCCTAGCGTCACCAGATTCATAGAGAGAGAGAAAGTAGAATGGTGGATGCCAGAGGAGAGAGAACAGCGAATTATTGATTATTGGGCATGGAGTTTCAGGGTTTTTTGTTGTTGTTGTTTTGAGATGGAGTCTCACTGTTACTGGGCTGGAGTGTAGTGTCATGATCTCAGCTTACTGTAATCTCTGCCTCCCGGGTTCAAGCGATTCTCCTGCCTCAGCCTCCAGAGTAGCTGGGATTACAGGTGCGTGCCACCACGCCCAGCCAATTTTTGTATTTTTAGTAGAGACGGGGTTTCACCATGTTGGCCAGGATGGTCTTGATCTCTTGACCTCATGATCCATCCACCTTGGCCTCCCAAAGTGCTGGGATTACAGGTGTGAGCCGCCGTGCCCGGCCAGTTTCAGTTTTGCAACCTGAAAGAATTCTGGAGATGGATGGTGGTTATGGTTACACAACCATGTGAAATATTTAATGCCACTGAACTGTATAATTAAGCACAATTAATGGTAAACGTTATGAGTATTTTACCACAATTTTTAAAAAATTTTAATAAGTCAGCCAGTCACGGTGGATCACACCAGTAATCCCAGCACTTTGGGAGGCCTAGGCGGGTGGATCACCTGAGGCCAGTAGTTCGAGACCAGCCTGGCCAGCATGGCGAAACCCCATCTCTGCTAAAAATACAAAAAATTAGCTGGGCATGGTGGTGGGTGCCTGTAATCCCAGCTACTCAGCAGACTGAGGCAGGAGAATTGCTTGAACTCAGGAGGCGGAGGTTGTAATGAGCTGAGATCCCACCATTGCACTCTAGCCTGGGCAATAAGAGCAAAACTCCATCTGAAAAAAAATATATTTTTAAGAAGTCACCCTTAAACCCACTCCTTATAGGCCAGGCGTGCTGGCTCACGCCTGTAATCCTAGCACTTCTGGAGGCCAAGGCAGGTGGATCACGCAGTCAGGAGATCAAGACCATCCTGGATAATGCAGTGAAATCACGTCTCTACTAAAAATA